>NW_021633999.1:0-85198 GCF_004799145.2 Neltuma alba
GCAGCATCATCCCTCAAGTTCCAATAATCCTCAAATCACTTGATGAAGATTGCAGAAGGAGGATTCAGCCTCTCTTAGCTGTACAACTCTCTTCCCCAACTTCTCCCGGTTACCTCATCATTATTTTAGAGTCCTTTATAACTACTCGAAGAGGACGCCTCACGGTCTTGTTTTTCTTTTATTCAGCAGAGCATACCGGTCAAATGATCATGAATTGGGTGTTTTCTTTATGGGGAGCCCCTTTTGATATTAATTATCATTTAAATTTCTCAGGCCATAAAATTATTATTTGAATAGTCTCATTTTTTTTTATTACATATTAATATTATGTTTTAATGAAATATTAATTTTTTTCGTTTTTTTTCTATATGTAATTCACGGAGGGCCTCCTCACCACTTAAAAATTGTTAATCTTATCTTGGTTTGACAATAACCACATCTGTTGTGTGTGTTACTCTCCATGTGATGTGAGTACAATAACCCATCTATTGTTCAGCTCGACAACAATTTTCTTACTAAGCAATTTTATTATAGGAAAGTAGAATGATTACTTCTAAATTAACTCAACTTGTAAATGTTCAGATGCTATGATATTTAAATTGTAAAGTACATTAAAATAAAATATATTTGTTATCACCAAAAATATATATATTTGTTTGACCGGCCACTGATCAATGTCGTCAATGATCGAGTCATGATTGATCAATCATTCCAAGCTTATCAACGTCGTTAAAAGGCACTGTGGCCATTTGCACCTTTTTTTTTTAAAAAAAAAAATCAATTTATACTTGGTTTTTCACCTGAGATGTGATGGGAAATTTCCCTTCACATTATGTGACATCAAAGATATATATATTTTTTAAATGTGATTCATGGAGTGCTTCCTCACAACTTTGGAAAATACAAATTATTAATCTTAAAGTTGCTTTGTTCTATTTTTTTTTGTTGCTTTTCACGTGTATATTTTGTATAACTTATTTATAAATAAGTGGAGAAATAATTTTTCACTATGAAACAATTTTCTTGGGATTATTCATTATTTACCATATATAGAGTATCATATAACTTGTACTAAAAAAAGCATATATAATCTGGTTGCAGAAAATAAATTTTACTAAATCAAACTATAACAGAAAATAGTAATATAACTCATATTTTATTACAATAAATCGTTCACTTCATGAAAAGTCATTATTTTTTCACATAAAAAACCACACGTCTTTATTAATTAGCTTTGTCTGGTCGAATGATAATGGAAGAGTGGAAAATTTAATAAGTTTGATTTTCTTATGAAAATAAAGCGGGGTTGAAAGATTTTAAAGCACAGTGATATATCATTTTGCAACAATGACAAGGTAATAGTTTTTTTTCTTTTTCCAAATACTCACAAACTGCACATGCATACTCTCACGTGTTTTCATGCTAAAAATTTAATATTGGAAAAAAGTACAAATTACGAAATTTGAACATAAAAAGAAATTTTTTTAAAATGTTACATATGCTGGGGTTTTATATGCACTAGTTTTTCCTTAGGAAGCAGCAATTATATGAAACACTACCTTTGATCCTTAATATAACACTCAATTGATTAATTTAGGAAAATTAAAGAAATTACTAAATTACTTTAAAATATTTAAGTTTATCATTTTTCTTCAAATTAATTTGCCTCACTTACAAATTGATATATAATCTAATAATACATATAAATATTTTAAAGAGATCATGTAATATATACTATAATTAAGTAATTTAGTAAATTTTTTAACTTCTCCAAACTAATGAATTGGATCTTATATTAAGAACCAGAAGTAGTATATACTGTGCATATAAGCCCATTCGTATGCTGTGTTAGTTGTCACTGGATGCTGTGTTAGTTGTTATCACGTGCCCTGTTAGTTGTCACTGGATGCTGTGTTAGTTGTTATCACGTGCCCTGTTAGTTGTCACTGGATGCTGTGTTAGTTGTTATCACGTGCCCTGTTAGTTGTCACTGGATGCTGTGTTAGTTGTCATCACATGCTCTGTTAGTTGTCAGTGGATGCTTAGTTGACTAGATGCTGTGTTAGTTGTCACTACATGCTATGTTAGTTGTCACTGCATGCTCTGTTAGTTGTCACTGCATGCTCTGTTACTTGTCACTGGATGCTCTGTCATTTCTCACTGGATGCTCTGTCATTTCTCAGTGGATGCTCTGTTAGTTGTTAGTTGATACTGTTTTTTGTTACTGGATGCTCTGTCCCTTGTCACTGGATGCTGTGTTGTTAGTAAAACCTTTTGATTATGTGTTTTTTTTTTTCAGATGAACTGTTTCCATACGATGTTGCGTGCTGTTAAGCCAGAGTTGTTTGCCAATGAGGACAAAATTGGCAACGAAATGAAATGGGCTAAAGTTTATGTGCAGAATGATACGTGAGTGTAGTTGTTCTGTTTGATTGTGTTATATTGTGTTTGTTCACAATAAAAATTGCATGCTGCTTACATATTGAATTTGCTCGGCAGTGATTCATGTGGAGTTCATGTCCTCTCTTGGCTACAAGAGTGGGATGGCACTGTTCGTGATGCTGCAGGATATACCATGCCACGATACTCCAATGATGAATTGCAAGAGTTGAAGGTTGGCTGTTTGTGGTGGTTGGTTACCCATCCACAAAATGAACATAGGGATGAAGTGATGTCAATGCTATCGGACTTCAACAAGAGCAAGAGGAGGAGATAGAGAAGTCCATTAATTTTTTGTTCTGTTATGCCAGGATGTGTTATGAGATGATTGGCACCTAAGGGTGTGAGCCATGAGTGGCAATAGCTTAATGGTCAATAGGTCCTTTTGTAACAAACTGATCAAATTATGTTTATAATATTATTATCTTTGTTATCAGATGTTATGATACCAATTTCTTGGGGACAACTCACATTTTTATTTTTGTTGTTTTATATCTTTATTGATATCGACAAATTTATGTAATATTAATAAATAATATAACATGAGTTAATGACAAGTGATATAACAAATGAATATGTGGATATTAACAATTGAATTCAAAATTTTTACAACTGAAGGTGTTATTTATTTGTAATGTTAAGTAATATTTATATTAAAATATAATTAATCAGAAGGTGTTACTCAGAGTTATGTTCAATTAACAAGTCACTCTCCTCTATTGGCAAGTCACGGTGCTACCAGTGACAAGTCACAGTGCTCCATTGGCAAGTCACAGTGCCACCATTGATAAGTCACGGTGCGACGATTGACAAGTCATCTTGCCACCAACGACAAGTCCATGTGCCACCATTGACAAGTCATAGTGCCACCAACGACAAGTCAGTGTGCCACCATTGGCAAGTCATAGTGCCACCAACGACAAGTCACAGTGCCACCATTGACAAGTCACAGCGCCACCATTAACAAGTCTTAAGGACATGATTGACAAGTCACTATGCCACCATTGACAAGTCACAGTGCCACCATTGACACTTCATTAATAATGATTATATATGACAAATAACCAAAAATATAATATGACAGAGTGATTGAAAATATCATATGTTACTAAAACAAGTTATGTAACTTGAATTCATATTGTTGACAACTTACATCAGCAAATTAATTGACAAGTGACAGTGCTCTATTGATAAGTCATAACAGGTCTAATGACAATACAGAGTGCAGGTATGACAACTTAAATGACAGCAGAATCTAACATGCCAATTCATAGTCAACTTTCATTTACACCTTCATATACATGAAACTACACCTATTTCACAACCCATCCCAAAAAAACACAGGGGTTGCATGTAATTATGAGAAACTAACTATTGGTGTGTATCCATTTACAAAAAATTCCCTTCACACCCATTTACAGTTTTGTTCAACTATACTTACACATCTTGCTCCTCCATTGTATTATCCCTTGTTGCTTCTATGTGGTCTTCATTTTCATTTTCTTCGACATACACATGACCACTTTCTTCATTGAACTTTATCAAATGTTCCACTCCATCATCATCTACCAACTCCACAAAAGTTTTTTTATCAAACACAACTGAGAATTTCAGAAGAAATGAGTTGCTTTCTTTTCCAGCAATTGATGATATAATTTCTTTTAATTCTTCATAACTTGTGCCCTTCTTTACATTGGTTATTCTTACACTACCTCCCACATATCTCATATTATCTTCTCTATCATTTATAAACTTTCCCCTTATGTGAACGAAGCAAAATAGATGTTTTCCAGACGTACTTGCCATCAGTAACTTAAACCTGCATCAAGAATCACGCAACTGTCATTGACAACTTAAGGAGCTACATTCACAAGTGTAGCGGCACACATTGACAACAATCGCGGCCTGATTGACAACACAATCCCATTTCGTGCTAAGGGTTTCTATCCTCACTAACCTTCATCTTTTTCTTCCTTTGCCACTAAACTAACGTCAGAACAGAGGAAAACCACCCAAAAACAACCCAAAAACAGAGCACCCATTATCATTCTACACACCCAACTTAAATCACAACACACACCAACCAAAAACACAGCTTTTCCATTCATTAACTTTTGAATTCTAAACCAAAAACAAAAGCTTTGAAATACCATCAGTAACTTAAACCTGCATCAAGAAGCACACAACTGTCATTGACAACTTAAAGAGCTACATTGACAAGTGTAGCGGCACACATTGACAACAATCGCGGCCTGATTGACAACACAGTCCCATTTCGTGCTAAGGGTTTCTACCCTTACTAACCTTCATCTTTTTCTTCCTTTGCCACTAAACCAACGTCAGAATAGAGGAAAACCACCCAAAAACAACCCAAAAACAGAGTACCCATTATCATTCTACACACCCAACTTAAATCACAACACACACCAACCAGCACGAAGGCTCACGATTTTCGGCGGGTTGTGAGGGGAATTTGAGCACCGCGATGGGTTGTCACCGGATTTCCAGCAGCACAAAAGCACAACAGGGTTTCAGCTTTCTTCCGGTCAAACAAAAAACAGAGGCTCTAATCTCCTTTCAGCATTTTCGAATCTCATAAGCAAGGGCAAGAGGGTAATTTCCGGATTCTGAAAATTGCATTTAAGTCCCTTTGGGACTTCAGAAAAATTATGGGATTTCAGGGGACCTTTTTGCTGTATTTTTGGTTCTGTGGGACCTCAATGTCATTTTCCCAACTTTTATTATAGAAATGTAAGTATTAAATAGGTGTTAAATGAAAGAAAAAATTATTTTACAAAGTCCATAAATTTCTATAAATTAAAATTAAAAGGGTTTTACACTCAAGAAGAATACACATAACAAATTAAACCATGAGAACTCTTCCAAATTTTTTGGTACGCAGTTAAGATATCGGAAGACAAATGTCAGTCCCAAAAACAAAGGGTGGTCGAGCCAATGCAACCATGGCCATAGCTCTCAGCCAATCAGGGGAATGAGTAGGATATTATTAAATTCTTAAAGCATTGATATCTGTTGAGACATACAACAGCTTCATGATTCAAGTTGTAAATTTGGGCAAGAAAAGCCCGTCCTGCCTAGCCCGTAATAGCTCAGTCCAAAATAGCTTAGGCTTCTACTGGATTGGGTGGGGCAGTGGGCTGCATTTTGTAGCCTGTTCATCCTTTGGGCTGAGCATTCGGCAAAAATCCTGCCCTGTCCTGGCCATGCACACCCCTAGAAATGATAATAGAGTAGTTATTATAAAGCCATACAAAATTTATTTTACAAAATTATGAGGAGGCCCTCCGTGATTTACATACGAAAAGGAAAAAACAAAGAAAAATTAATATTTCATAAAAACCATAATATTAGTATACAATAAAAAAATAAATGAAACAGGTTTAAATAATAATTTTTTGACCTGAGAAACTTAAATAATACTCTGCTGGTCTTTAATATAGAACTTAATTATTATGTTGATGATATGGTCCTAAATATAAGACATATTTCTTACATTTATCAATTTTTTCAAAATTATTCTTATTGATACTTTTTCAACCATAATCAAATAGAAAAGGGAGGAAGGATATTAAGAAAAATAAGTATGATATTTTAGAAAAAATATGTTATATTTTTTTATAATTATCTAGCTTACTTAATGTAATATCCTAAATTTTATTTTAAGATTTAAAAAAAAGAAGAAGAAGACAAAGTAAAAAAAGAGAAAAAATATATAATATAATATAATAATATTTTATTATCATAATAAAATAATAATATTTTATGGGAGGAAGAATTTATTAGGAGGAGCCCCTAATAAATGTGTGACGGGTATGAAAACATACCCCCACACTTTCAGTTTCCCCGTGTGCAAGAGAGCAGGAGAGAAAGAGAGAGATAGGAAGAGCAGAGTTGCGGTTCTTGTAAAGAAGAAGACAAACTTTGAAGATAATTTAGATACATAAAATTATTTTTTATCAAACTTTCTTCATAAATATTTCTTATATATTTTAAGCTTTCTAATAGCAATATTATTATAGTGATTAGAGAAAATTTTGAGACTTATATATAGGATAAGTTTTGAGTTTTGATGAGTATTAACCACAGTATTGTAGATCTATTATAGTAGATCATTTCTTTTTTTTTTTTGGTTGGGATAGTAGATCATTTCTATCAGTTTTAGATTTGCCCATTTGTAATTTTTTAATATTTAAATTAATTTATTTAGCTGAGAAATCTACTATTTGAGATATATCATATTTGTACCTATCAAAATTAAGTTAAATAATTTATTTGGGTTGTTTGATATATTATTAAGATTTTAATCGGTTTAGTTTTATTTATTGGGTGATTGGAGATTTTAAAATAATTATTTTAGCTAAAAGAGTTTATTATTTGTGAAGAAAAAGGAAATCCGATAGTTATACTATTAAAATTTTGATTAGATTATTTATTTATAAATATTTGATGTACTATTAAATTTTTGATGATTTGGTTTTGAGATTTAGACTTGAAATAGGATTTTTAGAATTTAAAATATAATAATTTCATATTTGAGAATTTTGGAGAATTCTTTTTATTAGATTAAATAATTCAGAGGAAGTAAATAAATAATCTGGCTTGTTAGAGAATTATAAGTTATTTCTAAAATACTTAATTTTAGGTTATGAGATTTGTGGGAATTTAGAATAAATATTAAATTAAATTAAATTAGAAGTTTAGCAAATATATATAAGCTTAATTAATTAGCTCATATTAATTTGTGGTTATATTAATTGTGTAGATTAATTATTAGATTATTGGTTTGAGCACGGAGTTGACTTTATGGTAATTTTTTTTATAGTCTTGGTGAAAGGTAACCACTTTCCACTTATTATGTATGCTTGTATGATGTTTGTGAGTGATTTCGAATTACATGAGATTCTTGAAATGTCATTGGATTATGATTTGAGCAATGAAAAGCATTATTGTTGAAATTGTCTTGAGATGCTTCATGTTATTGAAAAATAGTTATGAAATATTGATATAAATTTGTCATGTGAAACAAGAATTTATTGAGAAATGGTTTTGAGGATTGATGTTGATTATTGAAATTTTAAAATCTCGATTTTGGTAAATGTGAAAGTTATTATATTCTTGGTAAATGATTATTTTATAAATCTCATGAGTATAAGCACAAGAGGGGATGGTGGAACTTGATTGGTGGGAGACATATTATAGGGCGAATAAGGGGGTGAATTTTATACATATTATAGAGGTAATAAGATGGGAGGATGTCAGATGTATACTGGTTGATTATTTGGCCTTTTCATGTGTTGTAGGGCATATGACACCTCGCTAGTAGACTAAAAGGGGAATCCATGGTCCGATCTTGTGCTCTGTGGATTTTGGTCTGTTCATATCACTTGATTGGTGAGCTTATTATGTTGAGCTACCAATCACATAGGACAGTACCAGCCCATGGGTTTAGTTAAAGGAAATAAGGTGGAATTGAGAGTGAGATATTGTATTTTGATAAGTATATATATAACCATATTACAATTGTGAATGTTATGATTTTTGTAACTGTTCCGCTTGACACCTCTCAAACACGTACTTATATGCCTGATGAGTAGGATTGTTGGTTATTGTGAGGCTTTTGTCTCACCCCGTGATTTAATATTTTTAGATAATAGCTCTAGGGCTAGTTTGTCAGGGAAGGCGACGGAGGCTTAGCTATCAAGTTTATCTTGTATAGCCTTCTTTTTGTCATGTGATGAGTATTGTATATTGCCACATATAACTCTTTTTGTATACTCTGATTTATCTAAGACTTATGATCTTAGTTACTTTTGTTGTTGGGTTGCTTGTGTTTGTCAGTTGTGAACCCACAATGACTTTTGAAAGTAGTTGATTACTATTGGTTTGGACGAATTTTATTTAGAAAATATCATGTTATGAGTTTAGAGATGAATTGTGACGTTATGGGCTTTGCAAAGCCCAAGGCCCAGTTATTGTGAAATATTATTAATTACGATTTTCATACAATTTATTTAATAAAACTCTTATAATCATGATAAACATTTTGAATAATTAGTTCAAGTCTTTTTTTATTATGATTAACATTTTTGGTGAATCAAAAAAATTTTTTTCTAACCATAGTAGCCTTTTTAAAGATTATATTAAGATTTTTTTTATCATGATTGGTATTATTAAATTTTGAATTTAAAAAAGTTAATAATAGATTGGAGATAATCATTGTTACACTTAACTTTTTTAGTGCCTGGCTGGCTCAAACGTGACTTAAATTCAAGATAAGCCTAACTGAATCTCAACTGAAGAGCTTATTTCAAAGCAAGTCTACAAGTTCTGAAGCTGCCATTTTGTGAGAGCTATTTCTTTCAAATTTTTTCAAATGAAATAAAAGGTTGGTTTATTTATTATACTACATCGCATTCTTAATATGATATTAAGTTAGATTAAAAATTTACTGAATTATTTATATTTATCATTTTTTATTTAATTTATTTAATTTATAAATTAATATATAATTTAATAATATACCAAAATATTTTAAAGAGATTATGTAATATATATTATAACTAAGTAATTTAATTATTTTTTTAAATTAATCTAGTAGTTTTTATACCAATATTTTAAAAGCATCGATTGCGTAAAAAGGCATCGATATAAACTAAGGGAGCATATTCTGTGTTTTTTCCCCCGCACAATCTGCTTTCTTGATCCCATCGAACTCCAGTTTTGCCAGTATTTTCCTAGTATCCACGTTAATCCTTCAAAACTTCATGATATTCAATTACTACCTCCGGTCTTATTTATAAGAGGTAATTGACTAATTTAAGAAGATTAAAGAAAGAAGTTAAGTTAGTTATTTGTAATAAATATGTGTTGTCTTTCCTAAAATATTCTTACTAATCAAGTGTATTAGTTAGAACTATTATTGTTAGAAGGACTATCTTAGAAAAAAAAACATAAATATGAGAGACAAAGTGGATTAGAGTCTTATATTTAAAACTAAAATAAAAATCAAATAAGATCTTATATTAAAAATCGAAAGGAGTATTAATTATTCGTTAAATTTGTTTGGACAGATTAAGCATTAAGCACTTGTTAGTTTCTGCAACAGATTCTAGAAGTAATTACAGCTGTCATTTATAAGTTAGTTGTGCCTTTTTTTTTTTTGGGGGATACACTGGAAAGAAAAGTTAGTTGTAACTTAATCACCCCTTGTACGTTTGATCAATAAGTACATACATTCAGAGCAAGGGCCTTAATATGTGTCAAGTCACTAAGCCTACATTCAGTTCATAATATCCTCTCTATTTTTCACTATACTATCCGTTAATTCTTTTCTTTTCTTTTCAATATAATCTTTGATCCCTTAAGTTTGTTTTTATTTTGGTTTTACTCCCTTAAGTTTTAAACTATAGCTTTTGGTCTCTTAAGAGGCAAAATAGTTCAAGTTTTGTTAGATTATAGGGACCAATGTTTTAAATGAAATAAAACTTCAAGGACCAAAACCTATAATTTGAAATTTAAGGGACTAAAACCAAAATGAGAGTAAACTTGAGAGATTAAAAATTACATTAACCCTTTATTTTTTATTATATCTTTATTCTCTTGATTTTTTTTTCATTGTCCTTGCGAGTCAGCGTGTATTTGTTTATTGTAAGATTAAATGAATTGTTTGAATAAAGTGCACAAAGGCATATTCCTTTAGATTCTTGTAAAAGAAATATATTTAATTGTTCTATTTGTTATTTGATCACTTTTTACATGTTAATAATTTTGCCCGATAATATGATGACTAGGGGTCTGAGGCAATTCAATGCTTATCATTAGACATGCCACATTGACAAGTGGTAATTTTCAGAAGATGTATAACTTAAAAATTCCTTAAATTGTACAAGTCAGATAGGAAAAAGCCTTCGAAAGTGAATATTTTTGGAGATCTGGATTCTCTTCCTGAAGAATTGAAGTTCCTCTGTTGCGTTGATTGTCCTCTTCAGTCTCTGCCATTAAGCTTTTGTGCGGAGAACCTCGTTCATCTTATAATGCAAAACAGTCATCTCCAACAACTTTGGAATGGAGATCAAGCAAGTGCTTTGGTTTCTATGTTTAAAGATAATAATTAGTTTTTACTTTTCTTGTTGGGGTGTGAATTATGGTTAACAATGCTCGTTCTGTTCAGCAATTTCCAAATTTAAAGAAGATTGATCTAAGTCACTCCAAACATCTCATGGCACTTCCTGATCTATCTGGGGTCCCAAATATTGAAAGCTTAGGCGTAGATGGTTGTGTAAATTTGGATCAAATCCATTCTTCCACTGTCCTGGGCAAGCTTACCAACTTGACTCTAGAATCTTGCGAAAGGTCACGGCACATAAACTTTGGTGGCTCTGAATAGGGGAGAAGAAATTCTGGGTTAGTGACTGTCAACAATTTTTTTGATCTCAACGACTTCTCATTCACTAAAGTGACAATGAGGCTCTTGGTATCTGATGATGGCAATATTATCACTGGTTTTCAATTTAAACTTTTGTTAATGCCATTCGAAGAGATGTTGGAGTGCAAGGACTCTATTGAGAATGTGATGTTAATATTATGGACACAACGTTTGGCATTTCTACCTCCCTTTGTCAGGGTTCTTCATTGGTCAGAGACTCCAACTGAGTCTGGTAATTTCAAGCAACATTTTGACTGTGATCATTACTATGATTCCCACTTCTTTGGTGAGAGGATCCAAATGAAAATGAAAAGTGGGGGAGTGAAAAAGATAGCACAAAGCGGAGTAAGCGATGTTGTGGTTGATGAATATGATGAAGAAGAAGAAGATGATGATTATGACGAACGTTGCGGCAACGATGATGTGAATAATACTTCAACAAGTGTTCGAAACGACGTCACTCGCTGTTCATTGTTGACGCAAGTGTTATTAAAGAAGAGTGATATTATTGGAAGTACAGGTTGGAGCATTCCTGAAGTTTGGATTTTGAGGTCACTTGCAGGATTTGAACGCTGTGAAGGGCTTCAAACTCTGAAGGATATAACATTCTGTCTGGATGTTCCAACCAGAGATTGGTGTGGCCGTGAATTTTGTGTCTCCTATGTTCATTCCCCTGAATGGCTTAGAGCCACGGCCATGGATGCATCGTCTCTAGCACTCTTTGTATGTTGGGACTGATATTGTCTTTTGATATCTTCCTTGCGTACCAAAAAAAAAAAATTGTAATCTTTCAAAGACAGTATCGGAGTCCAAGTCTCTGGTGTTAAAATCAAGTTTATCTGGGGTGAGCAGACACCGGGGCCAAACTTTTCTTTTAGAACGCCTTATCATGGGCCAAACTTAACTCGTCATTGTCTTCGCTATCCTATTCTGGTTGACAAGTCCATTGTCGCAATGCGTAAGAAATTGCAGAAGAAACTTTGACTTCAGCGCAATTGCCATGCGAGTCTCAATGTTTTGATTGTGTTTCACAACACATCCGGATGAACAACTATTAATCATGTATAGTTTTAAAATTTTTTAAAAGAAGAAATGAGAATAAAAATTTAGTGATGCAGATCAAGGAACGTGTACTCTGCCATGGGCACTTTGCTTCTCTGTAAGACGCTAT
The DNA here is from genome assembly GCF_004799145.2 of Neltuma alba. Lineage (NCBI taxonomy): Eukaryota > Viridiplantae > Streptophyta > Magnoliopsida > Fabales > Fabaceae > Neltuma > Neltuma alba. The sequence continues at coordinate 12,057 of NW_021633999.1, forward strand.
CAAGGAAGTTTTGGAGGAAGAGAAATGCCCTCCAGCAAAACAAGCGCAAATCATTCCCAGAAATGCAAAGCTTCTAATTAGTTAATGTTGAGAAAATCATTTCGACACAATCCAAACAAAAACCAAGTTTCCCAAGTGTGATTAAAGTATCCTTTAGTTCCCACTTCTTCTTTCTAATTGCTTTTATTTATGCATGAAAACTCAACTCAATTTGACTGATCAAACCAATAAACTAGTAATTAAACCTATTTTTGACCAATCTAGTTAAAAGTTTTGAAATGGTTAACGAACTTGGTTTTTAGATACGCCCACTTAAATTATATTGTTTTAAGTTTAGCAGTCGGTCGTATTTGTGCTCTCTTAACTTTCTTTTTGGTTAGATTATGTATAATTTATATATGAATATTCTAATTACATGCAAATTATGACTCTTTATGTATTTGAAGTATTTTTTTTTTTAAACGCACACATCCAAACCAGCATATGCTCAAATGATGGTACACAATAAGCGGACCCATGAGAGGGTAATTTTTCAAAGCAAAAGGGCGGTGCGGTACAAAACTGCGAAATATTCAATGAAGGCACCTGGCAATTCACAAAACTGACGAACACGGGATGACTTGACTTGTTGACTCCAAAAGCAGGAATGACCGAATGGAGGTAAGGGGCAGGAAGTTTCATGAAGTGAAATCCATTTTCATCAAAAGCTTCTGGTATATATGCCAAAAAATAGCCCATTTATTTTTTTAATTAAAAAAAATATATTAATAGTTTGAGATTGCAAGAATGTTTTGATTAAACCTTTTAAAATAATTAAAATAAATATGTGAAAAAAAATTTTATCTCGACTTGCATTAAAATATGTTTTTTAAAAGACTTTTAAAGGGTCATCAAATACCCCCCATAGCTAACACCAAATTTTAGACCTTTTATTTATATAAAAACTCACATGACATGTGTGAAAACATATGAAAGATGAAAAATGTCATACTCCTTATAATTCAATATTTATATGAAAAAATAACAAATGAAGACCTTTGAATATACGAAATAGTGAAATAGGTTCCTGAATTAACATGATTGCTGTCAAAAACTGAGTTTTAAATTGTAATTATAAAATAATAGAAAAAATACCAAAAGGTGCTTCCCTTTTTTCCTTTCTCCTAATCTCCTCTTCTTTGCGTCTCCCTCAAGTGTAATTTTTGCCAAAAGCAAAAGGTCGGTACATAAAGCAACACCGCAGTGCACGGCAAGGGGCGACTTGACTGGTTGACTTGTTGACTTCAATGGCACGCATGATGTGTGGGAAACAAGAAGGAGGGCATGAAGTTTTCAAAGTAAAATCCATTTTCATCAAAAAGCTTTCCCATGCTTATATATTCGCGGCATTTGCCTTTTTGTTTCCTCAATTCTTTTTATGCTTAAATATTCTTCAATTTTCTATTTACCTATGAAATGCCCACCCTTTTTCTACGCTGAATTGGGTTGAAAAATTCAATTTTTAATTTGATTTTAAATATAATATCTCAATTTATTTAGTTTCTTACATTTATCTATTTTTTAAAGATAGTTATTGTAATAGTTGCATATGTTAAATGTTTTATTAAATAATTTTTAGGGCTAATTCACATGATTAGTAAGGATATTTTAGAAAAAATAACACTTATTGATTATAAATAATTAATTAAATTAATTTTTTTAACCTATTTAAATTAGTCAATTGATTTTTATATCAAAGACCAGATTAATATATAATTATTCTATTGTTGAGCTTAAAATTCTTCTAGTATGACACGCAGTCCTCAAAAGCAAAGGGTTGGGGCGAGAAAACAAATGTACGTTGTACAATGAACTAACCTAGCAATTCACAAAACTCAAACGCAGGACGACTTGACTTGGCTTGTTGACCCCAGAAGCAGGAATGATAGTGGTAGGACTTGGGAGATAGGAGGTAAGGAGTACCAAAAAGTGATGCCTTCAAATAACCAATCTATTCCCTTAATCCAAAAAACATAGTACGTCTGATTTTTAATATAAAATGTTATTTGATTTTTATTTTAATTCTAAATATAAGACCTCAATCTATTTTGTCTCTTATATTTATGTTTTTTTTTTAAAAAAAAGCCCTTCTAATAATGATAGTTCTAACTAATATACTTGATTAGTTAGGATATTTTAAGAAAGACAACACTTATTTATTACAAATAACTAACTTAACTTCTTTCATTAATCGTCCCAAATTAGTTAACTAGCTCTTATAATTAGAACTAGGAGTAGTATATTAATAACCTGAGATTTTAGCTGAGACCAAATTCATAATCTTTTACATATACAAAAATCTTAATACCATTAAGTTATAAAGTCATTAAAAACGTTATGTATGAAAAAGGATATGAAAGATAAAAATAAAAACGTTACGTATGAAAAGGGATATGAAAGATGGAAAATTTCCAACTCTTTATAAGTTAAGACCCATATCCTATTTTTTTCCAGGAAAAAAAAAGGTTCATGTCATTTTCGTTTTTATTTCCTCCATTCTTTTTGCTTTTCCGGTCAAAAAAATCGTCTTATGCTTAAATATGTTTTTTAATTTTTTATTCACCTATAGAAAACCCACCCTTTTCGATTTTAGAGTGTGCGATCTTCTCCTTGGTCTTTCAATGCATTTTCCAATGGAATTTTAACCGGGAAAACTTGAAAAATGAAATGAAAAAAAAAAATTCAAGCAAATATATTTTTCCAATTTTTTTAAACGAAAAACATAGGTACCTAAAAAAAACCGAAAAAATATAAATGTCAGCAAAATGGGTTTTTATTTTTAATCTTTGGTGAAAGACAAAACACATATATATGAATTGCCTTCTCAGTATTACTTTTTTTCCCGAAAAAATCTCATCATTGTCATTCCTCATAATCTTTTTTTTTTTAATTTTATAAATCATCCCTCATAATCAATGGCCTAGCTATTAGAGCCACAGCCCCGTATGCACGTCTGCCCCTTTTTATTTTTAAAGAAAATCATTTTACAGATGGCTATACTATTTTCCATTTGTTATCTCTACAGTTTCTTTCTCCTTATTTTTAAAAATTGAGGAAAATATGGATATATGTAAAATAATTTTCCTTGTTTCTGGGACTTATCTTAAATTTATCAAGGAAGAAAAAAAAGAAAAAGAAAATTGAAGGGAACATGTAGGAAGAAACTTTTTGTAAAGCTGTTCAGGTCGTACAATGAAGCAGCAATGCAACAAGGCAACGCCATCGACACGCGAGCTTCCCGGAAACTGGAAAAAGAGCCTCTGAAACAAAGAGATAAATACATGTGAGTGAGGCATTTGGTGATATTTGAATCCGAACTGAAGAGCTTGTTGCAAGAGAAAGCAAGTCTGTGAAGTTCTGAAGCTGCCATTTTTGAGACCTTGGTTTGTGAGAGCTATTTCTTTCGCTTCCCTCCACATCGATCCAGGTTCATTTCTTCTCTTTCGTTTGCTTTGTCCCTTGGATCCATTGCTCCTTCTACTGTTTTCCTTGCACTTTGCCCCTGAATTTTCGCAAAAAAATTCGGCAAAAGATCTTCTCTTTTCTTCTTCTAGCGCTGGCTGTTGATTGATTCTCCTCCATAGCTACCTTACAGTCGTAGATCTAATAAAACTTCAACATTTAGAATTTTTTATACTTTAACTTCTGAAAAACGAAGCCCCAAATCCTTCTAAGGTATGGGTGGACTTGATCTATAGATTAAAGTCTTCATCTATTTTATTCAAATCTTTTTAATGAAGTAAACGGCCCATTTATTTATTTTTTAAAAAAGCAAAGTTCTTGTTCTTCCTTTCACCTTAATCTCTCCCCTCTTTGTTGTTACGCGTGAAGAAAACATCGATATAAATGAACAGGGCGTATCCTGTGTTCTCATGATCCACTTGCTTGGTACGATTTTGTTTTTCACAGAAAACAAACATATATTTAATATATATAAATTTATTCAGTCCAACCTCCAAAAAAAAAAAGAAGAGAGAATAATTTAGTATTTAAACTAGTAAAATTTCTTACAAAGAGGTTTTTAGAGTTAAAATTAATTTAATAATAATTTTAAATGATTTTTTTATTTAATTTTTTTTGGTAGGACTTTAATATAATTTTCTCAAAAAATTAACACACGGCCTGATTCGCCTACAACACGTGTAGTTTTACTTACCATATGTAGCATCTTTTAGAATAAATTGAGTTGTTGATAAGAAACATTAGACAAATCAGTAAAGTTGTTGGGTGCGCTTGACTAGTAAGTTGACCACGTGATGAATTCTTTCTTTCGCATTATTCCATCCATAAAGACAGGCTCTTCATTTTCGGATCAATCGTTCGGTAACTTGTTCCCACTTCCTAAATATTTTTGTTTGATGTTTTTATCACGTTAATCAAGAGCCAAACCATGGCACCTCCTGAGAAGTTAAAGCCAAAAAATATTACTTTATCACGTTAGTTTCGGGTTGGTGAGAAGTTTCAGGTTAAAGCAAGAGATTACAGTCACATGGATGCAACCTTTGCTTTAACGCTCGTAGAAGCTATCTTGATTTTGCTGGCTATAGCAATTTCTAAAGCCGTCAGATTAATCTCTCCACCTCATGATAGGTAACATCTTTAAATGTTCACTTTGTGCTTTGCTGATAGCCCAATATTTATTCATGGATTTGTCTAGTTGTAAAGATGTTGGTGATTCGGTTGCCACGGTTTCTTCTCTTTCTAATAACATTGTTGCTCCTTCTGCAACCAAGTACGACGTCTTTCTTAGCTTTAGAGGAGAAGATACTCGTGACACTTTCTCAAGTTATCTCTATCACGCACTTCGCGAAGCTAACATTGATACTTTTATGGATCACAAGCTCCACAAAGGAGATCATATCTCAGATATTCTCTTGAAAACAATAGAGAAATCAGAGATATCTTTGATTATTTTCTCTGAAGATTATGCTTATTCAACTTGGTGTATGGATGAGCTCGTTCACATTATGAAATGTAAAGATAAGTGTGGAAGGCTTGTTGTCCCAATTTTCTACAACGTAGATCCATCAGATATTAGGAAACAGAATGGGGGATTTGGATATGGATTTGCTAAGCTCAAGCAGAGATTTAAGCGCAATCAAGAAAGAGTGCAGGAGTGGGAAAATGCTTTGATCAAATCAGCAAGTCTATCTGGGTGGGATTCAAAACATATCAGGTAGCTTTTGTTCTGCTCATTCTTCTCTTATATTTTTTTCCTTAAATTTGGGCATTAAACATAATCATGATTAATTTATATTTATGCTAGGCCTGAAGCCAAACTTGTCAAAAAGATTGTCAAAGATATTTTGAGCAAATTGAATCGCAAGTCGTCCTTTCATGTGGAAGGACTAGTTGGGATTGATCATCAAATTCAGGAAGTTGAAGAGCTACTGAGTGAAGCTCGCATTGTGGGAATATGGGGTATGGGTGGTATAGGCAAAACCACTCTTGCTAGTGCCGTATTTGACAGGTTGAAAGCTGAGTTTGAAGCTTCCTGCTTTGTTGAAAATGTGAGACAACTGCTGGAAAAGAATGGTGGCTTGAATGAATTGCTGGAAAAATGCCTTAAAGAATTATTAAAAGATGAGGAGATTAACACTTACAATTTAAGATCTAATTTTGTGAGAAGAAGGCTTCACCGGAAAAAAATTCTTCTGGTACTTGATGATGTGGACAATTTTATAGCAGCTGAAGATTTAATCAAATCATATGGTTGGTTTGGGGATGGAAGTAGAATTATTATGACATCTAGAGACATGCAAGTGCTTAAGAATGCTTCTGCATTTCTAACATATCATGTTCCAACAATGGATCACCATCATGCTCTTCATCTCTTTAGTTTGAAAGCTTTTAAGCAAAATAAGCCATTCAAAAACTACTTGGAGTTATCAGAGCGGGCAGTGTATTATTGTCATGGAAATCCTTTAGCGCTAAAAGTGCTGGGTTCCTTTCTTCATGAGAGAGAAAAAGAAGTATGGGAAAGTGCTCTGGCAAAACTAAATCATACTCTTCACAACGACATTTTTAAAGTGTTGAAGTTGAGTTTTGATGGACTTGATGACGATAAGAAGAATGCATTTCTTGACCTAGTATTTTTTCCGAACGAAGGACCGTGGATTTCTCTAGATTGTGCTAGAGCCTTACATGCAGATATTGACATAGAGGTACTTAAAGATAGATCCCTCATTCCATTGCATGCTCTGTTAGTGGAGATGGGCCTTGAAATTTCTCATCAACAATTAATATCTAACTCTGGAAAACCCATTCGACTTTGGAGACCTGAGGATGTTTATCATTTCTTCAACAATGACAAGGTAGTAATTTATTTTTCAGATTTTATTACATTCTTTATTCTCTTGATATTTCATTTCATTGTCCTCATATTTTCATAAAATTTATTAGTTTATTCTCTAAAAATCTTAGGCAAGTCTCAATGAATGCGGAGTTAGACTTTTTATTTAAAAAAAAAAGTCATTTCTTCAAACTAAATTGGTTGGGGTCATATATAGTCTTTCTATTAGGTGTGATTCATTAATCTTAAACTTTGAAATATTCGTCTTCTTAAGTTTTTAGATAGAATATGATTAGTATGGTATAAGACACTTTTAAAATTTAGAGCACGAACGATCTTGAATAAATTATGCAATCATCCACCAAGGTTGACGTTCTTAATGTTTATATAAAAGTGATTGTGTGTATACTCACACGCCGCCCATGCATACTATCGCATTTTCTTGATAAAAATTTAATGTTGCGAAAAAGTACAAATTATGAAATTTGAACATCAAAAGAAAATTTTCAAATTTTATATATGCCCCCTGGGGGGTTCGTATCCAGTGGTTTTTCTTTAAGAATAGTAGTTATATGAAGAGTTAATATAATTTTAGTCCCTTAAGTCTGCATGAATTTTGGTTTTAATCTCTCGACTTTTAAACAATAGGTTTTGATTTTTCAAGTAGTGAAATGATTCATGTTTTTGTTAAGTTATAGAAAGCAATGTTTTAGATGGAAAGAAACTAGAGGAATTAAAACTTATGATTTAAAACTTGAGCAATTAAAATTAAAATAACAACAAAGTTAAGGAACAAAAAATTATACTGACCCTTAAACAAAATATAAACGTGTGCATGTGAGGCTCTTCGTTTGATTGTCCCCGCCAGCCTACGTGTGTATTTGTTTTGCCCAATTTATTTATTGCAAGATAAAATGAATTGTTTGAATAAAGTGCATAAAAGAAATTTCTAAAAGAAATATATTTAATTGTTCTCTTGGTTATCTGATCACTTTTTACATATTGCTGGGTTTTTTTCCCCATAGTTTGATCAGTTGGCGACTGAGGCAATTCAATGCTTATCATTAAACAACAGAAATAAGAAAAAGAGGATTACATTAACAATTAAAAATTTTCAGAAGAATTATAATTTAAAATTAGCTAGGACTTTTGTGACAAGTGTTATTTTAAAAGACAAAATTAGTCTACAAAGAATTTTCACTTAGTGACTAGTGATATATGCATACGCACATGTGAGCATAACTAGCTGTTATTTGAGGCACAATGTGAAAATAAAAAATAAATAACTTTTCACTTTTACAGTTATATTCTAAATATCTGCACATGTATATGGCTAGGTATATGCATCAGTGTGTCTGCGTATTTATGATTTTTTAGAAATTTATTTATTATGGGAAAAACATCAATTGTAAGGAATTTTGAATAAAATGTATATAGCGGTTTGGATATTTTTAAAAGTTGATATATTTAATTGTTCTATGGTATTTATGGTCATTTTTTCAGGTAATGATAATTGTGTTTCCCTTGATTTGATATTATTACCAGGGGATTGAGGCAATTCGATGCATGTTATTAGATGCAAGCCAGATAGAAAGCATGACATTGAGGGCTACTCATTTTCGAAGGATGCGTCATTTAATGTTCCTTAATGTTTACAAGTCTGATCAGAGAAAGCCTTCAAAGTTGAATATTTTTGAAGAGTTGGATTATCTTTCGGAAGAATTAAGGTTTCTTAGTTGGCAACATTATCCACTGCCATCTGTGCCATTACAATCTTGTGCTAAGAATCTCATTGAACTTAAAAATGCCTCATAGTAATATCCAACAGCTTGGGGATGGAAATCAGGTACGTACGCATCGTTTTTTCAAATGTATGTTAATGTTTTTGTTGGTGTATGTGATTCTAAGACGTGGCATCAAACATTGACTAAAATAATTCACAATGCAAATGTTTAATTGTGTTTGTGCTGAGAATCTTATTGAACTTAATTTGCCAAAGAGTAATATCCATCAGCTTTGGGAAGGAGATCATGTATGTATAGTTTCTCATATGTCATAATTGTTTGTTCTTGTGATTCTAAGAAACAATGACTAAAATAATTTACAATGCAAATGTTTACTCTATTACTATCATTCAGTTGATGGTTGAGCAGTAATTGTACAATTTGGAGGGAGTCCAACTGTTGTTGTAATGGGCATGAGAAAAATTCTTGATTAAATTGTACGTATGTGGAGTTATCTAATTTATTTAACAATGCTACTTTGTTTTCTTTAGCAATTTCCAAATCTAAAGGAAATATGGCTTGACAATTCAAAAAATCTCATGGAACTCCTGGATTTGTCTCAAGTCCCGAAGCTTCAGTGGATGGCTCTTCATGGTTGTGTGAATTTACATCAAATCCATTCTTCAACTCTCCCAGAAGAGATTGTCCAGTTATTTGTATATGATTGTGGGCCAATGCAGATAAATGTTGGGGGCAGTACGCAAGGGAGAAGTTCATCAAGGTTGGTGATTGTGCACAATTTTTTGGATCTTGCCGATTTGACATTCAATAAAGTGACAATGAAACTCTTGGTATGTGGCAAGAGGATGTGTGGTGTTAGATTTAAGCATGTCAAAATGCCATTGGTAGAGACGGCAGAATTCTTGAGAATGGGAATGCAAAGTTTGGCGACTTTACTTCCATTTGTGAGGAGAGTTGATTGGTTGGAGGGCCCAATTGAGTTCGGGCATTATTTCAAGCAACACCGCTATTATGTTTATCATGATTACTTTAAAAGAGACTTCGTTAGTATTGATGTGCGGGTGTGGGGTGATAGAGGGGAAAGGGGTGTGGAAAATAATGAAGAAAAGGATGAGGATGATAGAGAAATGATTAGTGTGGAAGATGATGAAGAGGAGGATGAGGATGAGAGGGAAATGATTATTAGTGAGAATGAAAGAGAAATGAGTAGTAAAGGTGATCAAGTAGTAAAGACGACATTATTATTAATGAAAGATGAACAAGAAGAGGATGATGATGAGGATGATAATGAGAATGCTACCACATTAATAATAACAACACGTATTCCCAACACCATCCCTTGCTGGTCATTACTGTGGAGACTGACATTTAAAGAGAGTGATGGTATTATTGGGAATAACAATGCAGGTTGCAGCAGCATCCCTCAAGTTTTAATATTCCTCAAATCACTTAATGAAGATTGCAGAAGGATTCAGCCTCTCTTGGCTGTTCAACTTTCTTCCCCAATATCCCCGGTACCTCATAATTTTTTCTCAGTCCTTTATAACCGCTGGTTTGAGTGCACGCCAGGAAATGCGCATGGTTGTTGTTTTTCCTGCGAGTCAAATAATTATCTTGATTATCCTGACTACGTTATTGGCTTTCAGGATTACTTTGGCAGACATTAATTATTATTTAAATTTCCTAGGCCATAAATCTATTATTTAAATCAGTCTCATTTATTTTTTAATTGCATATTAATATTATGTTTTTATGAAATATTAATTTTCCTGTTTTATTCATATGTAATTCATGGAGGGCCTCCTCACAACTTTATAACATAAAAGTGGTTAATCTCATTTTGGCTTCACAATAACTGCATTTGTTGTGCATGTTACTCTCCATGTGATGTGAATATAATAATTAGCGTGACAAACAATTTCCTTACTAAGCAATTTTATTATTGGGAAGTAGAATGATTATTCATGAATCAACTCAACTTGTAAATGTTAAATTTTTATAATATTTAAATTGGAAACTATATTAAAATAAAATATATTTGCTTGACTGACCAATCATTCCAAGTTGATCGTAGTTAACGGGCACTGTGGTCATTTACACTTTTTTTTTTCAAAATTACTCTTAAATTTCTTAGAATTTATTAGTATTAAAAGGAATTTGAAAAATCTATTTATACCTGGTTTTCTCACTTGAAATTTAATGTTAATTTTCCCTTCACATTATGTGACACCATATATATATATATATATATATTGAAGTGTGATTCATAGAGCGCTTCCTCACAACTTTAGAAAATAGAAATTATTAATATTAATATTACTTTTTTCTATTGTTTGTTACTTTTCGCGTGTATATATTGTATAACTGAGGAGACTGACATTGAAAGAGAGTGATATTATTATTGGGAATAATAGTACAGGTTGTAACATCATCCCTCAAGCTTCAATATTCCACAAATCACATAATGAAGATTGCAGAAGGAGGATTCAGCCTCTCTTGGCAATACAACTCTCTTCCCCAATATCCCCTTTACCTCGTCATTTTTTCAAAGTCTTTTATAACTATTCGGAGAGGACGTCACGACATCGTCGTTTTCTTTACTTCAGCAGTAAATGCAGGTCACATAATTATTATTTTGATACTCGTAAGTTACTTGTTCCCTTTGTGAACCACTACTGATGATATTAATTATCATTTAAATTTCTTAGGTCATAAAATTATTATTTAAATCAGTCTCATTTATTTTTTTTATTGCATATTAATATTATGTTTTTATGAAATATTAATTTTTCTGTTTTTTTTCCATATGTAATTCACGGAGGGCCTCCTCACCACTTTATAGCATAAAAATTGTTAATCTTATCTTGGCTTCACAGTTACCACATCTGTCATGTGTTACTCTTCATGTGATGTGACTATAATAACTAGCTCGACAAATAAGCAATTTTATTATAGGAAAGTAGAATGATTACTTCTAAATTAACTCAGCTTGTTAATGTTAAAATGTTATGATATTTAAATTGTAAACTACATTAAAATAAAATATATTTGTTATCACAAAAAAAGATATAAATATTTGCTTGACCAGCCACTGATCAATGTCGTCAATGATCAAGTCATGGTTGATCAATCATTCCAAGCTGATCAACGTGGTTAAAAGGCACTATGGCCATTTGCACTTTTTTTTTTTTAAAAAAAAATCTGTTTATATTTGGTTTTCTCACCTGAGATCTGGTGGTAAATTTCCCTTTATATTGTGTGACATCAAAGATATATTTTTTTTTAGTGTGATTCATAGAGTGCTTCCTCACAACTTTGGAAAATAGAAATTATTAATCTTAATGTTGCTTTGTTCTATTTTTTGTTACTTTTCGCGTGTATATTTTGTATAACTTATTTATAAAAAAGTAGAGAAATAATTTTCTACTACGAACTAATTTTTTTGGGATTATTCATTATTTACCATATATGGAGTATCATACAACTTGTACTAAAAAAATGCATAATCTGATTGCATAAAATAGATTTTACTAAATTAAACTATAAGAGAAAATAGTACCATAACCCATATTTTGTTACCATTGGTCGTTTACTTCATGGAAAGTCATTATTTTTTTACATCAAAAACTACACATCTTTATTCATTAGCTTTGTCTGGTTGAATGATTAATGGAAGAGCGGAAAATATGGAGGCCCAATGGTATCTATCATTTTTCAACAATGACAAGGTAATAGTTTTTTTTTAAAAAAAAAACACTCACGCACTGCACATGCATACTCTCACGTGTTTTCACGATAAAAATTTAATATTGCAAAAAAGTACAAATTATGAAATTTGAACATAAAAAGAAAATTTTTAAAAATGTTATATATGGCGGTGGTTTTATATACACTAGTTTTTCCTTAGGAAGCAGCAATTATATGAAATACTACCTTCGGTCCTTAATTAATATAACATTCAATTGCTGAATTTAAAAAAAATTAAGAAAGTTACAAATTACTTTAAAATATTTATATTTATCATTTTTCTTCAAATTAATTTTCCTCACTTACGTATTGATATATAATCTAATCATACATATACGTATTTTAAAAAGATCATGTAACATATGCTATAATTAAGTAATTTAATAAATTTTTTAATTTCTCCAAACTAATTAATTAGGTCTTATATTAAGGACCCGGAGTAGTATAAACGTGTGCATCTAAACCCATTCGTATGATTGTCCCCGCTTGCCTACGTGTGTTTTTGTTTCGTCCAAATTATTATTTATTGGAAGACAATTTAATTTTTATATTTATTATCTTATCACTTTTTACATATTGCTAGTTTTTTCCCCCATAATTTGATCACTAGGCGCATGAGGCAATTCAATGATTATCATTAGACATGAGCAAGATAGAGATGATTACATAACAATTGCTCATCCGGTCCTTAATATAGGACCTCATTGTTAAGTTAATTTTGATTTTAAATATAAGATCTATTTATCATATTTATCAGTTTTTTCTAAATTACCCCTATTGATACTCCCTCAAGCATAATCAAGTAAAAAAAAGGAGGGAGGATATTAAGAAAGATAATTATGGTATTTTAGGAAAAACATGTCATATTTTTTATAATTAACTAACTTATTTAACTTTCTTAATCTAATCAAATTAGTTAAATAGGTCTTATATTAAGAATCGACGGAGTATTAATTTTCAGAAGATTTATAATCTAAAATTAGCTAGGACTTTTGTGATATGCGTTACTCCTATTTTAGAAGATAAAATTAGTCTATGAAGAATTTTCATTAAGCGATGTATGCCTACGCACATGTGAGCATCACTTAATGTTATTTGAAACAAAATGTGTGAAAATTGACGACAAATATAATATATGGAGGAGGCACTGCACGTCTTCCGCTGAAAGTTTCGTATCCTTTAATTCTAGTGCTTGAGATTCATGGGATGCTCCTTTTTGTATGTCTTGTAATTGGTCTTGTCGTTAGTCTTCAGCTCAAGCGTTTGTTTAATTAAAATTTTATGCAAGCCAAGTGTTTTAAATGAATTTTTGCTTTTATAATTATATTATAAATATCTGCCCATACATATGGGTGTACGCAGGAGTGTGTCTGCATCTTTATGATATTTGAGAAATACATTTATTACAAGAAAAACACCAATTGTAAGGCATTTTGAAAAGAAAAAAAAATTGCATCTAGCGGTATTAATTTAGCTACTTCTGCAAGCTGATATGTTTAACCGTTCTGTTATATTTATGGTCATTTTTTTAGGTGATGATAATAGTGTTTCCATTGATTTGATATTACTAGGGAAATGAGGTAATTCGATGCATGTCTTTGGATGTGAGTAAGATAAAAAGGATGACGTTGAGGGCTAGTCATTTTCGAAAGATACATGATTTAATACTCCTTAAAGTTTACAAGTCTGATCAGAGAGAGTTTTCAAAGCTGAACATTTGCAGAGATTTGGATTATCTTCCAGAAAAATTAAAGCTTCTTAGTTGGGAAGAATATCCACTGTCATCTGTGCCATTACAACTTTCTGCTGAGAATCTTATTAAATTTGAAATGTCTAAGAGTAATATCCAACAGCCTTGGGATGGATATCAGGTTACATATCTTTTCTCACATGTCAGAATTTTTCTTGGTGTGATTCTAAAATGCTGCATCAAACATTGACCCACCCAATAATTCACAATGCAAATGTTTGCTTTACTACCTTTAAATTGATGGTTTAAACAATAGTTGTACTATTTGCTGAAATCCAATTCTTCTTCCAATCTTCATATATGAGAAAAGTTCTTGATTAACTTGAACATAAGTGTGTCTATCTGATTTATTTAACACTATTTGTTTTTTCAGCATTTTCCAAATTTAGAGCATATCAATCTGTCCGATTCAAAACATCTCAGTGCACTCCCTGATCTGTCTCATACCCCTGAGATTGAACATATGCATCTTGACAGTTGTGTGAATTTGGGCCAATGTAGATAAACACCGGGGGCAGTTTTAAAGGGACAAGTTCAGGTTAGTGATTGTGCAGAATTATGTGGATCTTCATGAGTTATCATTCAATAAAGTGACAATGAAGCTCTTTGTATCATTCTTTCTCTGCCTTTTATATAGCTGCTTGGACATGAAGCCACAAGATCCTCATTATTTTTGGTTCAGCAGTGAATCATATTATTCCAGGTCAAATAGTTTTTCCGATAATGACTTCTTTATTCTGTTTGCAGCGATCCAGAGATATTAGTTGCTTCTCCTATCCTTAATAGAAGACTTATTTAACTAATTTGATTACATTAAAATAGTTAGGTAAGCTAGATATTTATAAAAAATATGATATGATTTTTCTAAAATACTATAATCATCTTTCTTAATATCTTTGCTGCCTTTCCTATTTATGGTTGAGGAAGTATTAATAGGGATTATCTAATTTAGAAAAAAATTAATAAATATGAGAAATAGATCTTATATTTAGGACGATAATCAACTTAACAATTAGGTCATACATTAAGGACTGGAGGAGTATTATCTAAATTTCTTAGGTCAAAAAACTATTATTTAAACCCGTCTTATTTATTTCTTATTGTATATTAATATTATTTTTTATGAAATATTAATGTTTTTCCTTTTATATGTAAATCATGGAGGGCCTCCTCATAACTTTATAAAATAAATTTTGTATGGCTTTATAATAACTGTTCTATTGTCATTCCCCTGATTGGCTTTGAGCTATGGCCATGGATGCATTGTCTCGACCACCCTTTGTTTTGGGACTGATATTTTGTCTTTTGATATCTTAACTGCGTACCAAAACATTTGGAAGAGTTCTCATAGTTGAATTTGTTATGTATATTCCTTTTCGAGTGTAAAACCCAATCAATTCTAATTTATAGAAATTTATGGACTTCGTAAAATATTTTTTCTTTCATTTAACACCTATTTAATATTTCCATTTCTATGATAAAAGTTCATAAAATATATAAATTAACATTATGTGAACAATAATAATTTAAAATTCATCAAATTGCACAATCCAAGTAGGAAGAAGCCTTCAAACAAACGTGAGGTTTGTTTGTTTTTTCTTTTTTTTGGGGGGGGGGGGGGAGAGATGTATCAATTTGGATTCTCTTTCTTTAAGCTTTTGCGTAAAGAATCTTGTGCATGTTATAATGCCACAGCCATCTCCGATAACTTTGGAATGGAAATCAAAGTGCTTTGTTTTCTATGTTTAAAGATAATAATTAGTTATCCTTTTTCTTTTTCCTCGGGGCATTATATTTAATCACCTGTTTTAGCCTTGCTGCATGTTCATAGGCACATCTAGGGCTGAGTAATGGGCAGGTTGGGTTAATCCGAAAGTTAGCCCATAACCGGCCAATTTATGAATAAACAGGTATGGGCTAGCCCATAACCCGGTAACAGCTCATTTAAGCCCATATTAAATGGGTTACGGGGCAGCCCGTTTGGGTTGACTGGGTTATGGGGTAACCCGTTTAATTTTTTATTTTTTTAACAGTTTTTTCAGCATAGCTATCTTGTATGCAACCTTGTGAAACTGTTAATAAATTTTGAAAGTCTAATAAAATCATATAATATCAACCATATTCAATCACACAATCTTACATAGAGTTACAAATAATCAAAATCAAAATCTGATAATGAAAGTCATAAACAGTGTCGTTCTTGTTTAGTTGGAAGAAATGGTCAAATGGATAATGAAAGGCAGAAACTAGGCCTAGAAAAAATTAAAAATCATTTAATGAAAAATAAAAATATTTATAAAAAAAAATTTATATGGCACAGTATGAGCAGCCCGATGTCTTGCCCATAACCTGCCCCATTTAATGAGCTACCCTGCCCATTTAAGCCCGCCCGTTTATAATCTTCTATTTGAATTAATTGGGCGGGTTTAAATGTGTAACACCCCGAATTTTCTGACTCAGGACGAGCAGAAAAGAGAAAGTTCATTAAAATTATTTAATAGCTCAATTAATTAGGAAAAATTATGGAATATTGATTTTTCAAGGTTTAGAAATATTTTGGAAAAGTTCATTCCCCGAAAAGTGGCTTAAATGATTTTAAAGCTATTTTCATAGCAAAATGGGTTATTTTCTTAGAAAATACTTAGAGGTTTCTAATTAACTAGAAAATTTTAGGGAAATTATCTTATGAGGTAAAGAAGTTATTTGAGGCATAAAATCCTTAAAATGGGTTAAGGATTAATTTCTGAAATTAAGAGCTATTTTCTTGGAAAATTTCAGAAAAATAGTCAGGAATGGACTTTTGACCTGAAATTCTTAGGAAAATTATTCTATGGGTCAAAGAAGTTAATGGATAAGAAAAATCCATTTATGATATTTTGGTTTAATTTCTGGATATATCTTATATTTCAGAAAAATAGGAGAAGGATAAGATTGGAGAAATAATTATTTTGGAGGGCAAAATGGTCCAGCAACTATGTAATACACGTGCTTCCTTCTCCATTAGCCACCTGATTCACTTCTTCATTACATAACTGATCACCGTGGCATTCTTTCATTTCCTTCCATCCGCGACAGTGAGAGAACTCGAGAGAGGGAAAGACCGAGAGGAAGAAGTTGGTGACGGAGGTGGTGATCGGAGGTAGTTTTCTTGCATGCAATCAGCGAATCTGCCTAAGGTGAGCCTCCTAAGCACTCTTCTATTGTTGTTTTCTGCAAATGATGGTTAGATATCAAGTTTTGAGTCGCTGGAGTTGATGTTCTAGTGAGAGAAAGTGATGGAAAGGATAAAAGGACCGATGGATTCGGATTCTATGGGTAGATTGAAGTGTTTGATGTTGGTTTTCAAGCTTGCATGTAAGGTTGATAATTTGTCTTGAGATTACCGAACTGAAATAATATACTGGTATACTTAGACGTCGTTGCTTCTTGTTCTGGTTTTGGGTATGGGTTTCATTTGTTCTCCTCTGTTTATGTCAACCGAAAACAGAGGTTAAAGGGAGGAGAAGGACGCTTCTTTTATATATATATATAGACATATGCATATGCCGCGGAATCCAGAAGGAGTTTGTGTGTGACGGGTTGCTCTGCTTTTTGAATCCGTGACAGGGGAGTGTATTTCGGCGCTTGCATGTTGTTTTCGTTTCTGGTTCTTAGCTTCTAACACAGGCGTTAATCACTTGAGTTAATGATATCTGTTTTTCTTTCTGGTTGTTGGATGTTATATGGCGTCGGGTTCACTGGTTTGAGAGGAGACCGAACTGACATATATATATATATATAGTTTCGGTATAAGTATGTATATGTGTGTGTGTAGATATATGCAAGTGCTGTTTGCTCTGTTTTTGAGTTTACCGAATAGAGATTGTTATGCCTGCAAGTTTTTAGCTTCGGGTTCAGTGGAAAAGAAAGGTTGATGACATATAAATATATACACAGTTGTGATTTTGGTTCACCTAAAAAATATATATATATATATATATATAGGATCATATAAATATACGCTATATTGCTGTTTGAATGGGGGGAGTGTATCAGTGGTAGGAAATTGACCGTGAGGCTTGGGTGTGTTTTATAGTTAAAAGGTTGAATAGGGAATGTAAGATTTAAAGGAGGAAAAGGAGAAAAATTTAAGTGTATAAGGTGAATAAGTATGGTCAAATATTAGTCTTGGGTATGTGTTGAAAATCTGGGAAAACTTCAGATTCGAAGCAAAAACATTTTACAATTGATTTCGACAGTAGTGTAGATGTAAAATGATGTTAGAGTTACTGGGGAAGGGTCCCTGTGCAAATGAGAGAGTGGTTTAATGTAAAAGTTGCTGAGTTAGAGGGATATTGGGTTTAAGTCAATCGAGATTCTTAGAAGTTATTAAAGAGTGAAATTATAAATTAAGTAAGAAGTTAGAGAATTATCAAATGAAGTAAGAAATGATTAATAGAGACTTAGCTGATGCTTGATAGCTAGAAGATTAAATATTGGTTTTAGATATCCTAAAGTTACTCAAGAAACAAGAAGGAAATTTGTGTTCTTAAGGTTTGCAAATGGTGAAGAGGAATTGTAATTGACTAAAGAATGTTTATAGAATCAAGTTATTGTTGTTGAAAGGATTCAGAGGATTTGTGAGCTCTCTTAAATATGTATACATGTGTGCTGTCAAGTTAAATAAAGTTAAGCTAGGAATTTGCTTAAGGAAAATCAAGCTTGTTAAGAAAGAGGTAGAGCTTCTTGATTTGAATCCAAATAATTGAGGCTAACGGTTAATGTTGGAAGGTAGTCAAGTGTTTAAATGAATTATGAATGGTTTAGTGGGGATTCAAATGATTGAGTTATTTGACTAAATTTCTAACAAGGGAGATGGAATATGTATTTATAAATGAGTACGTGTATGTCATTCGGACTTTTTACTTGATTGAAACTCAAGTAAGAGGACTTGAAAGCATATGCATGTGTATGTGATTGAGATGTAAATAGTTAGGGGTTGTAAGTTGAGTTGCGGACATTGTCCTTAAAATATAATAAATAAAAATAGTATTTTTGACCAAGATGACCAGTTACTAAGTAAAGTAACTGTATGGTTTGAGATAAGGAAGGAAACCCTCCAAAGAGAATAGTTGAATGGGAAAAACAATCCAGGATGATCAACTGCTACGTAAGGGTAGAGATTAAAGAAGATTTGGGATTTAAAGAGTCATTTAATTTATGAGATACAGTTGGATCAAGCACTGATCTACCCTTACTAATATGATAGGTTTTTATATCTGCTCAAGCCCACCAAGAAGCAGAAAGAAAGGAGAACGGTAAGGTTTGATTTGGAGGGAGGTCGTCCAGGTAGTAGTTCTTTCCTACCTTACACTTGTGTATGATTGCTGCATGTCTGTTTGTGCCATATTACTTTTCTAAAGCATGAGAACATGTAATCCTTAATTCTTTGCATGGATTTTTAGCCGTGACCATGTGCAGCTGATAAACATGGGGCAGTGATTGCCAATTATTTGCGTGGCAGTGATTGCCAATTATATGCGCGGCACTGATTGCCAATTATTTGCGCGGCAGTGATTGCCAATTATATGCGCGGCAGTGATTGCCAATTATATGCGCGGCAGTGATTGCCAATTATTAGCGCATTATTTATTCAGCTTGTCTAATAGACATGGGGCAGTGATTGCCAGGTATTTGCACATTATTTATTCAGCTTTTCTACCTGTCATTGCGCATAAATGCTTAATTGCATTAGCTTGCAAGGTTATGTTCCACTTTGGCTTGTTTTGCATGCTTTATGTGATCTGCACATTTGTTTGATGGAAATTACTACTACGGAGATTCGTTCGAATCTCACCCTCCAATTTATGATGAACAGTGAAAGCTAGTAGCCCGAAGAACAAGGAGGTTGTTTAAGAAGAAGGTGGGCTGGTTGAAGATCAGAGATACCTGTTATAATTCTGTAAATTGTATAGCAAAATATATGGGCAAGTAACTTTACTTGCTCTATGGAAATATTATTTTGTATCCTCTAGAAGAAGGAAGTGAGCATTGCAAGGTGCATGTATATGCTGTCAACCTAGAGCGTTGTTTTATTTTTAATATAATATTATAAGATTGTATAGTATGAAATTATTTTAGGTGATAATAGATTAAGTTGAAAGCAGGGTTAATATTGGATCACTCATCAGTTATCTGAAGGTTTGAAATATTTGATCAACGGATTCCAATGTTAAAGGAAAAAAAAAATAATAAAAAATTTCCCTGTCTTTTCCCAGGACGGAAACCTGGCGTTAGTGATTCACAGACGTTAAAATGATCCTATTAGTATATAAAAGTGAGGTGTTGCAAAATGGATAAAAAATTATTGGGTTAAAGGCGGGTTAACTGGTTATGGGCTCCTTACTCACCCCTAGGCACGTCTTTGTTTCAGCTTTTATGCCAAAATATCACTCTCTTGTATATCCATTGCTTTGTTTGTTATATTCTTGGCTAGCCTTCCCTTTTCAGTTCATTTAATTTGAGATTTGTTCAAACAGACCAAATGGGACTGATGGGTTTTTTATTTTATTTTTTTATATGTAATCGTTTACCCATGGTGAATAAAATTGTCTTTTCATACACCAAAAAAAAAAAGCACCTGTTTCGGTCATATATAAATCTCCTATTTTTCCATCATTAGCGAAATTCAAGATTTAAATGTTTGGCAATCTAACTTACTTAACAATGCTCTTTTATTTCGGCAATTTTCAAATTTGGAGAAAATTGTTCTAAGTCAGTCCGCCCGAACATCCCATAGCACGTTAGCCCCAAACCTTGAAAGCTTAGGCGTAGATGGTTATGTGAATCTGAATCACATTCATTCTTCAACAATAGTGAGACATAACTTGATCACGCAACTATTCAAAGCACTTCAATCACTTTGTTCGACTTTGTGTATTTATATATGTGTGTGTAATTTTCTAGGGACAGTAGAGGATCGAATTCAAGTTTGTTATTGATGGCTTCTGCTTGTGCGCTCGTTTCCGCCAGTAAATAATATTTTTCTTGAAAAATGAATAAAAAAATTTTAAGAGTTGTGGGCCATCCTATCCTAACTTTTTGCCCCCAAAAGCCGTGTGAGCGCGCAGGACAAATGAAACAATACGGCAACGCGTCAATACATAGAACGACAACAAAGTGACAATAACCCTTAAAACCAGGGACAAGTTGACCTGTTGACTGCAAGATCATGTTTGGTAGTTAGTGAGAAAGTAGTAGTTTCTTTAATTTTCTTTCTTGAGATATAGAGAGAGAGCCTCAAAGTGTGGTACAAACTACAAATTTATGATAGTTATTCCCCTTGAAAACCCACTTCCATAAATTATATTTTTTTTATTAATAAAGGTGTAGATTTTTTTAAACAAATTTAGCAGTATAATAATTTTCTAAGATGTATGAAAATATTCCGACCACTTTACATAATAAAAGTGGTTCCATGCTGTGTATATTATTAAATTATATTCCATTAGGATAAATTCTATCTTTGGGATGAAAATCATTATAGCCAAAACCCCAACAAGAGCCAAGTTTCGTAAGAGTTAAGGTACTTTTTTTCTTATTCTCACTACTTATTTATAATTGCTTTTGTGGTTTTGCCTAGCCCAACTTGGTTTGGCGAATTACGCCAATAAATCAACAAACCAATTTTTTGGCCAGTATGGTTAAAAATTTTGGATCGATTAAGCCAGAACATTATATATGTATATATATACACACACTCACACTTCTATTATTAAATTGAAAACCACGTCGTTTTGAGTTAAAAAATAGAAGTTGATCATATTTATGCTTTATTGAATTTTTTTTGTTGAATTATGTATGCTTTATGTATGAATATTCTAATTACTTGCAAATTAATGTTCTTTTATTTAAATAGTATTTATTTCAAAGTTGTATACATAAGTAATTATATATATTTTTAATTAAATTATATTATTTTAAATGAGTGGCCCGATTTCATATTGATCTCAGTTCAAATCAATATATTTGCTTTTTGCCTTCTCATGCATTTGAACTTTGAAGTATTTTTTTTAAAGAAAAAGACACAAAATGCCCATATATTCAATGACGTATTTGTTGACCCAAAGGCAGGTATGATAGCGGAGGTACGGGGTAAAGAATTCCAAAAAGTAATTAAAATCCATTTCCATCAAAAAGCTTTCCATTAAAAATATGTGCCTAATAATAGCCAATTTATTTTTTCAACTAAAAAACATATACTAGCTCTATTTTTAATATAAGCGCTAATTTGGCATTCAATTTAGTTTTAAATAAAATATTTCAATCTATTTTATCTATCAAATTTATAATTTTTTTATAATGATACATATTAAGAGAATTTTCTATCACTTAAGCAATATCCTATGCAAATGAAAAATAAATAAGTCATTTAGATAAACAACATATTCTTCTATAAAAAATTAACTTATATAAATTTTTAAATATTTATAAATTTAAGTTGGGTTAATATGATTTTTCATCCTTAAAATTTGAGTCCATTTTAATTTTAGTCCCTCAAATTTCAATTCTATGATTTAAGTCTTTGAAATTTACATATCTTAAAAGTTAGTCCTAAAATGTGTAACGTTGTTAAAATCTCTCCTGAATTGTTGTACACAGTGTTAAAGTGATGATATAAAATCACCACATAACATCTGACTGGATTTTGTATGGGTAACAGAAAAAAAAAAAAAGCATAACAGTTCCTCAAAATGCAATACAAAGAACGATTGTATAGAAAGAGATGAGTTCTCAAAATACAGCATATTGAACAATTCTTCAAACAAACAACGGCGGAAGAAAGAGGCTAAACAACTGTGTTTTGGAAAAAAAATGTTCTTTTTTTTTAATCCTTTATCCCTACACAATTCAGATAAGTATTATCCAGTGAGTCTACATCATCACTTTAATGCTATATATGATATTTTTGCAAATTTTAAACATCATTATATTTCTTGGAACTAACATTTTAAGATGACTAAAATCATCTAATAAAATTTAAGAGATCTAAGCTAAAATTATGCACTATATTAGCCCATTTAATTTTTTATATTAAAAATTCAAGGGAATAATTTTTATGAACTTTTTGTAAGCTGTTCAAGTTGATTAAGCAGCCATGCAACGCAACAACACCGTCGACATGCGAGCTTCCCGGAAACTGGAAAAAGAGCCACTGAAACAGAGATAAATCATGTGAGTGAGCATTTGATGATCTCCGAATCTCAATTGAAGAGCTTGTTTCAAGAGAAAACAAGCCTGCAAGTTCTGAAGCTGCCATTTTGTGAGAGCTATTTCTTTCAAATTTTTTCAAATGAAATAAAAGGTTGGTTTATTTATTATACTACATCGCATTCTTAATATAATATTAAGTTAGATTAAAAATTTACTAAATTATTTATATTTATCATTTTTTATTTAATTTATTTAATTTATAAATTAATATATAATTTAATAATATACTAAAATATTTTAAAGAGATTATGTAATATACATTATAACTAAGCAATTTAATAATTTTTTAAAATTAATCTAGTAGTTTTTATACCAATATTTTAAAAGCATCGTTTGTGCAAAAAGGCATCGATATAAACTAAGAGAGCATATTCTCTGCTCCCCCCCCCCAATCCCATTATCTACTTTCTTGATCCCACCAATCTCTAGTTTTGCTAGTATTTTCCTAGTATCCGTGTTAATCCTTCAAAACTTCATTATGTTTAATTATTAATTATTCGTTAAATTTGTTAGAAGAGGAGGACGTCTGCAGAGCGCGAAGCTGACATTTTTGAGACGTTGAGATCTAGGTTGATATCCACCAGGTAATATTTGTTAGGACAGACTAAGCATTAAGCATTTGTTAGTTTCTGTAACAGATTCTAGATGTAATTACAGCTGTCATTTATAAGTTAGTTGTAACTGTTTTTTTTTAATATTAACCCTTTATTTTTTTTATTTCTTTATTCTCTTGATTTTTTTTTTCCGTTGTCCTTGCGAGTCAGCGTGTATTTGTTTATTGTAAGATTAAATGAATTGTTTGAATAAAGTGCACAAAGGCATATTCCTTTAGATTTTTCTAAAAGAAATATATTTCATTGTTCTATTTGTTATTTGATCACTTTTTACATGTTAATAATTTTGCCCGATAATATGATGACTAGGGGTCTGAGGCAACTCAATGCTTATCATTAGACATGCCACATTGACAAGTGGTAATTTTCAGAAGATGTATAACTTAAAATTCCTTAAATTGTACAAGTCAGATAGGAGAAAGCCTTCGAAAGTGAATATTTTTGGAGATCTGGATTCTCTTCCTGAAGAATCGAAGTTCCTCTGTTGCGTTGATTGTCCTCTTCAGTCTCTGCCATTAAGCTTTTGTGCGGAGAACCTCGTTCATCTTATAATGCAAAACAGTCATCTCCAACAACTTTGGAATGGAGATCAAGCAAGTGCTTTGGTTTCTATGTTTAAAGATAATAATTAGTTTTTACTTTTCTTGTTGGGGTGTGAATTATGGTTAACAATGCTCGTTCTGTTCAGCAATTTCCAAATTTAAAGAAGATTGATCTAAGTCACTCCAAACATCTCATGGCACTTCCTGATCTATCTGGGGTCCCAAATATTGAAAGCTTAGGCGTGGATGGTTGTGTAAATTTGGATCAAATCCATTCTTCCACTGTCCTGGGCAAGCTTACCAACTTGACTCTAGAATCTTGCGAAAGGTCACGGCACATAAACTTTGGTTGCTCTGAATAGGGGAGAAGAAATTCTGGGTTAGTGACTGTCAACAATTTTTTGATCTCAACGACTTCTCATTCACTAAAGTGACAATGAAGCTCTTGGTATCTGATGATGGCAATATTATCACTGGTTTTCAATTTAAACTTTTGTTAATGCCATTCGAAGAGATGTTGGAGTGCAAGGACTATATTGAGAGTATGATGTTAATATTATGGACACAAGGTTTGGCATGTTCACTTCCCTTTGTCAGGGTTCTTCATTGGTCAGAGACTCCAATTGAGTCTGGTAATTTCAAGCAACATTTTGACTGTGATCATTATTATGATTCCTACTTCTTTGGTGAGAGGATCCAAATGAAAATGAAAAGTGGGGGAGTGAAAAAGATAGCACAAAGCGGAGTAAGCGATGTTGTGGTTGATGAATATGATGAAGAAGAAGAAGAAGATGATGATGATGAATGTTGCAGCAACGATGATGTGAATAATACCTTAACAAGAGTTCTGAACGACGTCACTCGCTGGTCATTGTTGACACAAGTGTCATTAAATAAGAGTGATATTATTGGAAGTGCAGGTTGGAGCATTCCTGAAGTTTGGATTTTGAGGTCACTTGCAGGATTTGAACGCTGTGAAGGGCTTCAAACTCTGAAGGATATAGCACTGTTTGGATGTTCCAACCAGAGATTGGTGTGGCCGTGACTTTTGTGTCTCCTATGTTCATTCCCCTGAATGGCTTAGAGCCACGGTCATGGATGCATTGTCTCTGGCACTCTTTGTATTTGGGACTGATATTGTCTTTTGATATCTTCCTTGCGTACCAAAAAAAATGTAATCTTTCAGATACAGTATAGGAGTCCAAGTTTCTGGTATTAAAATCAAGTTTATCTGGCCTGAGCAAACACTATGGGCAAAACATTTCTTTTAGAACGCTTTATCATGGGCCAACTTAACTCGTCATTGTTGCAATGCGTAAGAAATTGCAGAAGAAACTTGACTTCCGGGCAATTGTCATGCGAGTCTCAATGTTTTGATTGTGTTTCACAACACACATTCAGATGAACAACTATTAATTATGTGTAGTTTTAAAAAATTTTAAAAGAAGAAATAAGACTAAAAATTGAGTTAGTGATGCAGATCAAGAAACGTGTACTCTGCCATGGGCACTTTGCTTCTCTGTAGGATGCTATCAAGGAAGTTTTGGGGGAAGAGAAATGCTCTCCAGCAAAACAAGCGCAAATCATTCCCAGAAATGCAAAGCTTCTAATTAGTCAATATTGAGAAAATCATTATAGACACAATCCAAACAAAAACCAAGTTTCACAAGAGTGATTAAAGTATCCTTTAGTTCCCACTTCTTCTTTCTAATTGCTTTTACTTATGCATGGAAACCCAACTCAATTTGACTGATCAAACTAATAAACTAGTAATTAAACCTATTTTTGACCAATCTAGTTAAAAGTTTTGAACCGGTTAACCAACTTGGTTTTTAGATACGCACACTTAAATTATATTGTTTTAAGTTTAGCAGTCGGTCGTATTTGTGCTCTCTTAACTTTTTTTTTTTTGGGTTAGATTATGTATAATTTATATACGAGTATTCTAATTACATGCAAATTATGACTCTTTATGTATTTGAAGTACTTTTTTTGTTTTTTTAAAGGCACACATCCGAACCAGCATATGCTCAAATAATGGTACACAATAAGCGGACCCACGAGAGGTAATTTTTCAAAGCAAAAGGGCGGTGCGGTACAAAGCTGCGAAATATTCAATGAGGGCACCTGGCAATTCACAAAACTGACGAACACGGGATGACTTGACTTGTTGACTCCAAAAGCAGGAATGACCGAATGATAAAGGAGGCAAGGGGCATGAAGTTTCATAAAGTGAAACCCATTTTCATCAAAAGCTTTTAATATATATGCCTAAAAAAATAGCCAATTTATTTATTTTAATTAAAAACATATATTAATATTTTGAGATTCCGGGAGTGTTTTGATTAAACCTTTTAAAAATAATTAAAATAAATATGTAAAAAAATTTTATCTTGACTTGTATTAAAGTATTTTTTTTTCAAAGACTTTTAGAAGGTTACCAAATACCCCTTATAGCTAACACCAAATTTTAGACTTTTTATTTATATAAAAACTTACATGACACGTATGAAAACATATGAAAGATGAAAACATCATACTCCTTATAAGTTAATATCCATATAGAAAAATGACAAATAAAGATCCTTGAATATATGAAATGGTGAAATAGGTTTCTGAATTAATATAATTGCTATCAGAGATCAGGTTTTAAATTACAATTATGAAATAATAGAGAAAATACCAAAAAATCCTTCTCTTCTTCCTCTTTTTCTCCTCCTTCTCTGCGTCTTCCTGAAGTGTAATTGTTGCCAAAAGCAAAAGGCCGGTACATAAAGCAATGCAGCAGTGCACAGCAAGGGACGACTTGAGTGATTGACTTGTTGACTTCAATGGCGCGCGTGATGCGTGGGAAATAAGAAGGGGGGTATGAAGTTTGCAAAAGTGGCATTTGCCTTTTTATTTCCTCAAGTCTTTTTATGCTTAAATATTCTTCATTTTTCTATTTACCTATGAAATGCCCATCTTTTTCTATACTTGAATTGGGTTGGATTATACTGTTCTTTAATATAAGAGTTAATTTAATTTTAAATATAATATCTCAATACATTTAGTCTCTTACATTTAACTATTTTTTTCAATATAGTTATTGTAATAGTTGTATATATTGTTTCATCAAATAATTTTTTTGGCTAATTCATATGATTAACAAGAGTATTTAAAAAAAACACTTATTGATTATAAATAATTAATTTAATTATTTTTTTAATCTATTTAAATTAGTAATTAATTTTTATATCAAAGACCAGGTTAGTATATAATTATTCTATTATTGAGTTTAAAATTCTTCCAGCATGATACACAGCCCCCTAGGGCGTAACTTTTTCCAAAAGCAAAGGGCTGGAGCGGGACAACAAATGTACGTTATACAATGAAATAACCCAGCAATTCACAAAACTCAAACGCGGGACGACTTGATGTGGCTTGTTGACCCCAAAAGCAGGAATGATAGAGGAGGTGAGAGGTAACCAGTACCAAAAAATGATGCCTTAAAATAGCCAATCTATTCCTTTAATCCAAAAGACATGCATTAATAACCTGAGATTTTAGCTGATGTCAAATTCATAATCTTTTACATATACAAAAATCTTAATACGCCTAAGTTATGAAGTTATTAAAAACGTTATGTATGAAAAAAGATGTGAAAGATGAAAATAAAAACGTTATGTATGAAAAGGGGCATGAAAGATGGAAAATTTCCATACTCCTTATAAGTTAAGACCCATATCCTATTTTTTTCCAGGAAAAAAAAAGGTTCATGTCATTTTCGTTTTTATTTCCTCAATTCTTTTTGCTTTTCCGCTCAAAAAAATCGGCTTATGCTTAAATGTGTTATTTAATTTTTTCATTCACCTATAGAAAACCCACCCTTTTCGATTTAGAGCGTGCGATCCTCTCCTTGGTCTTTCAATGCATTTTCCAATGGAATTTTAGCAGAGAAAACTTGAAAAATGAAATGTAAAAAAATATTCAAGCAAATACATTTTTCCAATTTTTTTAAACGAAAAACATAGATGCCTAATAAAAACCCAAAAAAAAAAATGTCAGCAAAATGGGTTTTTATTTTTAATCTTTGGTGAAAGACAAAACATATATATATATATATGAATTGCCTTCTCAGTATTACTTTTTTTCCCGAAAAAATCTCATCATTTTCATTCCTCATAATCTTCTGTTTTTTTAATAAAATCATTGCTCATAATCAATGGCCTAGCTATTAGAGCCAGAGCCCCATATGCATGTCGGCCCCTTTTTATTTTTAAAGAAAATCATTTTACAGATGACTATACTATTTTCAATTTGTTATCTCTACAGTTTTTTTGCTCCTTATTTTTAAAAATTGAGAAAAATATGGATATATGTAAAATAATTTTCCTTGTTTTTGGGACTTATCTTAAATTTATCAAGGAAGGAAAAAAAAGAAAAGAAAATTGAAGGGAATATGTAGGAAGAAATTTTTTGTAAAGCTGCTCAAGTCGTATGATGCCGCAGCAACGCAATGCGGAAACACCATCGACAACTTCCCGGAAACTGCAAAAAGAGCCCCTGAAACACAGAGATAAATACATGTGAGTGGGGCATTTGGTGATATCTGAATCCGAACTGGAGAGCTTGTTTCAAGAGAAAGCAAGTCTGCAAGTTCTGAAGCTGCCATTTTGTGAGAGCTATTTCTTTCGCTTCCCTCCACATCCATCCAGGTTCATTTCTTCTCTTTCATTTGCTTTGTCCCATGGATCCACTGCTCCTTCTACTGTTTTTCCTGCACTTCTCACGCCAATTTTCGCAGAAAAATTCTGCAAAAGATTTTCTGTTTTCTTTTCCTATGCTGGCTGTTGATTGATTCTCCTCCATAGTTACCTTACAGTAGTAGATCTAATAAAACTTCAACATTTAGAAATTTTTTATACTTTAACTTCTGAAAAACAAAGCCCCAAAACCTTCTAAGGTACGGGTGGGCTTGATCTACAGATTAAAGTCTTCGTCTATTTTATTCAAACTTTTTTAATGAAGTAAACGGCCCATTTATTTATTTTATAAAAACACAAAGTGCTTGTTCTTCCTTTCATTTTAATCACTCCCCTTTTCGTTGTTACGCGTGAAAAAGACATCGATATGAAAAGGGCATCGGTATAAATTAACACGGTGTATTCTGTTTTCTCATGAGCCACTTGCTTGGTACGGTTTTGTTTTTCACAGAAAACAAACATGTATTAGTATATGTCAATTTATTCAGTCCAACCGGGCAAAAAAAAAAACATGAAGAGTAATTTAGTATTTGAACTAGTAAAATTTCTTGCAACGACATCATTTTAAGTGATTTTTTTTTATTTAATTCAGGTGGGATTTTAATATAAGTTTCCCCAGAAATTAACACATGGCTTGATTCGCCTTCAACACGTGTATTGTTACTCACTGTATATAGCTTCTTTTAGAATAAATTAAGTTATTGATAAGAAACATCAGATAAATCAGTAAAGTTGTTGGGTGCACTAGACTAGTAAGTTGACCACATGATGAATTATTTCTTTCGCATTATTTCATCCATAAAGAGGTTCTTCATTTTCGCATCAATCGTTCCGTAACTTGTTCCCACTTCCTAAATATTTTTGTTTGATGTTTTTATCACGTTAATCAAGAGCCAAACCACCGCACCTCCTGAGAAGTTAAAGCCAAAAAATATTACTTTATCACGCTAGTTTCAGGTTGGTGAAAAGTTTCAGGTCATAGCAAGAGATTATAGTCACATGGAGGCAACTTTTACTCTAACGCTCATAGAAGTTGTATTGATTTTGCTGGCTATAGCAATTTCTAAAGCTATCATATTAATCTCTCCACTTGATCCTAGGTAACATGTTCTTTAAATGTTCACTTTATGGTTTGCTCATAGTCCAATATTTATTATTCATGATTTTTTTCCATCTCTAGTCGTAAAGATGCTGATGCTGTTGATTCGATTCCCTCGGTTTCTTCTCCTTCTCATATCATTGATGCTCCTCCTGCAATCAAGTATGAAGTGTTTCTTAGCTTTAGAGGGGAAGACACTCGTCACACTTTCTCAAGTTATCTCTACGAGGCACTTCGCCAAGCGGGCATTCATACTTTTATGGATCACAAGCTCGATAAAGGAGATTATATCTCACCGATCCTTCTTAAAACAATAGAGGAATCAGAGATATCTTTAATCATTTTCTCTGAAGATTATGCATCTTCAACATGGTGTATGGATGAACTCGTTCATATTATGAAATGTAAGGATAAGTATGGAAGGCTTGTTGTCCCAATTTTCTACAACGTAGATCCATCAAATATTCGGAAACAGAATAGCAAATTTGGAGATGGATTTGCTAAGCTCATACAGAGATCTAAG
The DNA here is from genome assembly GCF_004799145.2 of Neltuma alba. Taxonomy (NCBI): domain Eukaryota; kingdom Viridiplantae; phylum Streptophyta; class Magnoliopsida; order Fabales; family Fabaceae; genus Neltuma; species Neltuma alba. The sequence continues at coordinate 42,405 of NW_021633999.1, forward strand.
CACGACCAAAACAAAGTGCAGGAGTGGAAAAATGCTTTGACCAAATCAGTAAGCCTAGTTGGGTGCGATTCAAAGAATTTCAGGTAGCTTTTATTCTACTCATGATGCTCTTATTTTCTTTCTTAAATTTAGGCATTAAACATAACCATTATTTTAATTTATATGTATGCTAGGCCTGAATACGAACTTGTCAAAAACATTGTCAAAGATGTTTTAAGCAAATTGAAGCGCAAGTCATCCATTCACGTGGAAGGCTTAGTTGGGATCAATCATCAGATACAGAAAGTTGAAAAGTTGCTAAGTGAAGCTCGCATTGTGGGAATATGGGGTATGGGTGGTATAGGCAAGACCACTCTTGCTACAGCCGTATTTCAGAGCTTGGCAGCTAAGTTTGAAGCTCAGTGCTTTGTTAATGATGTCAGACAACAGCTGGCAAAGAATAGACCAGATGAATTGCTGGAAAAATGCCTTAAAGAATTATTAAATGATAGGGATATTAACACTTACAATTTAAGATATGAATTTGTGAGAAACAGGCTTCAGTGTAAAAAAATTCTTCTGGTACTTGATGATGTGGACAATTTAATAACAGCTGAAGATTTAATCAAAGCATGTGATTGGTTTGGGGAAGGAAGTAGAATTATCATCACATCAAGAGATATGCAAGTGCTTAAAAATACTTCGGCTTCGGCATCTCCAGCAACATATCATGTTTCAGAATTGGATCCGCATCATTCGCTTCATCTCTTTAGTTTGAACGCTTTCAAGCAAAATCAACCATTTGAAAACTACTTGGAGTTATCAAAGCGGGTAGTTGATTATTGTAAAGGAAATCCATTAGCTCTAAAAGTGTTGGGTGGCTATCTTCATGGTAGAGGAAAAGAAGTGTGGGAAAGTGCTTTGGCAAAACTAAATCAAACTCTTCCCAATGACATTTTTAAAGTGTTGAGATTGGGTTTTGATGGACTTGATGACACACAGAAGAATGTATTTCTTGATCTTGCATTTTTGTTGAACACAGGATGGAGGATTTCTCAGCACTGTGCAAGATGCTTATATGGTCCTATTACAGATATTGAGATAAGTGTACTTGAAGAGAGATCCCTTATTTCAATGGATCAACCTCAGGGTATTGAGATGCATGCTCTACTAATCGATACGGGTCTTGAAATTTCTGGGCAACAATTAAAATCTAATCCTGACAATCCCATTCGGCTGTGGAGGCATGAGGATATTTATCATTATTTTTCCAACAATGACAAGGTAATAATTTTTTTTTTAGATTTTATCATATTTTTTGTTCTCTTAATGGTTCATTTCGCTGTCATTTATTTTTCTAAAAGTTATTTGTTTATTCATTAACATCTTCAGTTAGTCTCAATGTTTGCGGAATCAGATTTTTTTTTCCAATAAAAGAAGTCCTTTGTTTGACTAAAATTGGCTGCGGTCATAGTCTTTCTATTAGGTGTGGTTCATTATATTAATCTTCTTAAACTTTTGAAATATTCGTTTTCCTAAAGTCTTGAGATAGAATATGACTAGCATGATATAAGGCGTTTTTTTTTTCAGAAAAAAAATTTAGAGCACGAGATATAAATTATAAAATTATCGACAAAGGGTTGACCTTTTTTCATATTAATTCATATCTGATGTAGTATAAAAGTGATTGTGTGTATTCTCACACACTGCACATGGTTCTCACCCTCACGCGTTTTCTTATAAAAATTTAATATTGCAAAAAAGTACTTATTATGAAATCTGAACAGAAAAAGATAGTTTTAGAAATTTTATAGATGCCAGGGTTTTTATATACACTAGTTTTTCTTTAATACGAAAGGTTAGTATAACTTTGGTCCCTTAAATTTACATGACTTTTGGTTTTAATCTCTTCAGTTTCATACCATAGGTTGGGTTTTTATTAAATTATAAGAATTAATATCTTTTTTGGTAAAGAATAACTAATATTTTACATGAAAAGAAATTTGAGAAATCAAAATTTATAGTTTAAAGCTTGAGGATAAAAAATTAGATTAACCTTTGTTCGCGCCATCCTGCGTGTGTATCTGTTTTGTCCGATTTATTTATTGCAAGATGAAATGAATTGTTTGAATAAAGTTTAAAAGCATATTCATTTAGAAATTCCTAAAAAATATATTTAATTGTTCTATTTATTATTGGATTACCTTTTACATATTACTGATTTTTTCCCCCACAATTTGATCAGTAGGTGGCTGAGGCAATTCAATGCTCATCATTAGACATGAAGAAGATAAACAGGATTGCAATAACAATTAGTAATGTTAAAAGGAATTATAATTTAAAATTAGCTAGGACTTTCGTGATGTGTTATTTTAAAAGATAAAATTAGTGTACAGAGAATTTTCATTAAGTGCTATATGCATACACGTGTGAGCATAACTGACCATTATTTGAAGTCCAATGGGAAAATAAAAGACAAATAATTTTTTGCTTTTATAGTTATATTCTAAATATCTGCACATGCATATAGGTATACCCATTAGTTGCGTATTTATGATTGTTGAGAAATTCATATATTACTGGAAAAACATGAATTGTAAGGAATTTTGAATAAAATGGATATAGCGGTGTTAATTTGGATAAAAGTTAATATATTTAATTGTTTTATAGTATTTATGGTCATTTTTTTAGGTAATGATAATTGTGCTTCCCTTGATTTGATATTATTACCAAGCAATTGAGGCAGTTCGATGCATGTCATTGGATGCAAGCAAGATAGAAAGCATCACATTGATGGCTAGTCATTTTAGAAGGATGCGTTATTTAATATCCCTTCAAGTTTACAAGTCAGATCTGGGAAATCCTTCAAAGTTGAATATTTGTGAACCGTTGGATTATCTTTCTAAAGAATTAAGGTTTCTTAGTTGGGAAGAATATCCACTGCCATCTGTGCCATTACAATTTTGTGCTGAGAATCTCATTGAACTTAATTTGCCTAACAGTAATATCCAACAGCTTAGGGATCAGGTACATATAGTTTCTCATATGTCATAATTTTTTGTTGTTGTGATTCTAAGAAACATTGACTGAAATAATTCACAATGCAAATGTTTGCTTTATTATTATCTTTAAATTGATGGTAGTAGTAATTGTACTATCTGCGGGAGTCCAACTATTCTTGTAATGGGCATGAGAAAAATTGTTGAGTAAATTGTACGTAAGTGTAGTTATGTAATTTATTTAACACTGCTGCTTTGTTTTTTCCCCCAGCAATTTCCAAATCTAAAGGAAATAGATCTATGTTATTCCAAAAATCTCAAGGAACTCCTAGATTTATCTCAAGCCCCTATGATTGAAAGGATGAATCTTCATGGTTGTGTGAATTTGGGTCAAATCCATTCTTCGACTGCCCCGGAACAAGGTATCCTATTTTTAATAGAAGATTGTGGACCGATGCAGATAAATATTGGGGGCAATATGAAAGGGAGAATTTCATCAGGGTTAGTGATTGTGGACAATTATTTGGATCTTGTCACTTCGACATTCAATAAAGTGACAATGAAGGTGTTGGTATGTGACAAGATGATTTGTGGTATTGGATTTGAGCATGTGAGAATGCCATTGGTAGAGACGGCAGAATTTATGATAATGGGAATACAAAGTTTGGCGACTTTACTTCCATTTGTGAGGAGAGTTGATTGGTTAGATAGTCCAATTGAGTTTGAGCATGATTTCAATGAGCATCATACCTATGATGTTCGTCATTCTTATCACATTGACCCTTGTTTTAAAAACGTCAATAGAGGTGACAGTTATCTTATTGACGTGCATGTGTCGGGTGAGAAAGACGATGAAGAAGAGGGTGAGGATGAGAGAGAAATGAGTAGTAAAGGTGATCAAGTAGTAGAGACGATGTTATTATTAATGGAAGATGAACAAGAAGGGGCCGATGAGCATGATAGTAAGAGGAACGATACATTATTAACAACACTACTTATTCCCAATACCATCCCTCGCTGGTCATTATTGAGGAGACTGACATTAAAAGAGAGTGATATTATTATTGGGAATCATAATGCAGGTTGTAACATCATCTCTCAAGCTTCAATATTCCACAAATCACTTATTGAAGATTGCAGAAGGAGGATTCAGCCTCTCTTGGCATTACAACTAGTACTCTCTTCTCCTTTACCTATTCATGCTTTCCATGTCATTTATAACTGCTTGGGGAGCACGCCACCACATCGTCGTATTTTTCTCCTCACCTGTTATCCACATGGTTCTGAAGATTTCTCTGTTAGCCTTACGGAGCAAAGCTATTGATATCAATAATCATTTAAATTTCTCAGGCCATAAAATTGTTATTTGAATCAATATCATTTATTTTTTTTATTGCATATTAATATTATGTTATTATGAAATATTAATTTTTTTTCATATGTAATTCACGGAGGACCTCCTCACAACTTTATAGCATAAAAATTGTTGATCTTATTTTGGCTTCACAATAATTACATGCGTTGTGTATGTTACTCTCCATTTAATGTGAGTATAATAACTAGCGTGACAAACAATTTCCTTACTAAGCAATTTTATTATAGGAAAGTACAATGATTACTTATGAATTAACTCAACTTGTAGATGTTAAGATGTTATAATATTTAAATTGTAAACAACATTAAAATAAAATGTATTTGTTATCACCAAAAAAATATATACTACTCCGATCCTAAATATAAGACCCACTTTATAGTGTAATTTACACTACAAAATAGATTTTATATTTAGAACTGGAGAAGTATATTTGTTCGACTGGCCACTGATCAATGTCGTCAATGATCAAGTCATGGTTGATCAATCATTCCAAGCTAATCAATATGGTTAAAAGGCACTGCGGCCATTTACACTTTTTTTTTCCAAAAAGAAAATCTATTTATACTTGGTTTTCTCAATTGAGATCTGGTGGTAAATTTCACTTCATATTATGTGACATCAAAGATATATTTTTTTTTAAAGTGTGATTCGTAGGGTGCTTCCTCATAACTTTGAAAAATAGAAATTATTAATCTTAGTGTTGCTTTGTTCTATTTTTCATTACTTTTCGTGTGCGTATTTTGTATAACCAATTTATAAATAATTGGAGAAATAATTTTCCACTACGAAGCAATTTCATTGGGATTATTCATTATTTACCATATATAGAGTATCATATAACTTGTACTAAAAAAAACATACATAATCTGATTGCATAAAATAGATTTTACAAAATTAAACTGTAACAGAAAGTAGTATCATAACTCATATTTTATTACAATAAATCGTTCACTTCATGAAAAGTCTTTTTTTTTTTTACACCAAAAACCACACGTCTTTATTCATTAGTTTTTTCTGATGAATGATAATAGAAGAGTGGAAAATTTAATAAATTTGATTTTCTCATGAAAATGAAGCAGGGTTGAGAGATTTTAATTAATTTTTCTTCTCTCTTTCTTTTATATCTTCTCTCTGTTAATGGAGGCACAATGATATCTATCATTTTTCAAACAATGACAAGGTAATAGTTTTTTTTATTTTATAAAATACTCACACACTGAACAAGCATACTCTCACGTGTTTTCATGATAAAAATTTAATATTGCAAAAAAGTACAAATTATGAAATTTGAACATAAAAAGAAATTTTTTAAAAATTTTATATATGCCGGGGGTTTAATGTACACTAGTTTTTCCTTAGGAAGCAGCAATTATATGAAACACTACCTTCTGTCCTTAATATAACATTTAGTTGATTAATTTTGAAGAATTAAGAAGTTACTAAATTACTTTAAAATATTTATATTTATTATTTTTTTAAAATTAATTTGCCTCACTCACGAGTTGATATATAATCTAATAATACATATAAATATTTTAAAGAGATCATATAACATATGCTATAATTAAGTAATTTAGTAAATTTTTTAATTTCTCTAGACTAATCAATTATGTTTTATATTAGGGACCATAACTAGTATAAACGTGTGCATGTAAGCCCATTCGTATGATTGTCCCCGCTTGCCTGCGTGTGTCTTTGTTTCGTCCAAATTATTATTTATTGCAAGATAATTTAATTTTTATATCTATTATCTTATCGCTTTTTACATATTGCTAGTCTTTTCCCCCATAATTTGATGCGCATGAGGCAATTCAATGATTATCATTAGACATGAACAAGATAGAGATGATTACATTAACAATTATTAATTTTCAGAAGATTTATAATTTAAAATTAGCTAGGACTTTTGTGATATGCCTTGCTCCTATTTTAGAAGATAAAATTAGTCTACGAAGAATTTTCATTAAGCGATATATGCCTACGCACGTGTCAGCATAACTTAATGTTATTTGAAACAAAATATGTGAAAATTGACAACAAATATAATATATGGAGGAGGCACTGTATGTCTTCCGCTGAAAGTTTCGTATCCTTTAATTCTAGTGCTCGGGATTCATGGGATGCTCCTTTTTTAATGTCTTGTAATTGGTCTTGTCGTTAGTCTTCAGCTCAAGCGTTTGTTTAATTAAAATTTTATGCAAGCCAAGTGTTTTAAATGAATTTTTGCTTTTATAATTATATTATAAATATCTGCCCATACATATGGGTGTATACATGAGTGTGTCTGCATGTTTATGATTTTTGAGAAATACATTTATTACAAGAAAAACACGAATTGTAAGGAATTTTGAATAAAATGCATCTAGTGGTATTAATTTAAATACTTCTAGAAGCTGATATGTTCAATCATTCTACTACATTTATGGTCATTTTTTAAGGTGATAATAATAGTATTTCCCTTGATTTGATATTCCTAGGAAATTGAGGCAATTCGATACATGTCTTTAGACGCGAGTAAGATAAAAAGGATAACGTTGGGCGCTAGTCATTTTCAAAAGATGCATGATTTAATACTCCTTATAGTTTACAAGTCTCATCAGAGAGAGCTTTCAAAGCTGAACATTTGTAGAGATTTGGATTATCTTCCAGAAAAATTAAAGTTTCTTAGTTGGGAAGAATATCCACTGCCATCTATGCTATTACAACTTTGTGCTGAGAATCTGATCTTGTTAGACTTGAAATGTCTGAGAGTAATATCCAATAGTTTTGGGACGGAAATCAGGTTACATATCTTTTCTCATATGTCATAATTTTTCTTGGTGTGATTCTAAAATGTCGCATCAAACATTGACCCACCCAATAATCCACAATGCAAATGTTTGCTTTACTACCTTAAAATTGATGGTTTAAACAATAGTCGTACTATTTGCCGAAATCCGATTCTTCTAATCTTCATGCAGGAGAAAAATTCTTGACTAACTTGAACATAAGTGTAGCTATCTGATTTACTTAACAATTTGTTTTTTCAGCATTTTCCAAATCTAAAACACATCAATCTGTCGGATTCAAAACATCTCAGTGCACTCCGGGATCTGTCTCATACCCATGAGATTGAAGATATGTATCTTGATGGTTGTGTGAATTTGGGTCAAATCAATTCTTCAACTGTCATCGAAAAGGATTTCTATTTATTCATAGGAGATACTGGGCCAGTGCAGATAAACATTGGGGCCAGTGTTAAAGCGACAAGTTCAGGGTTAGTGATTGTGCACAACTATTTGGATCTTGGTGAGTTGTTATTCAATAAAGTGACAATGAAGCTCTTTGTATCAGGCAAGATCATCTCTGGTGTTCAATTTAAACATGTGACAGTGCAATTGGCAGAGGCGGCAGAACTGAGAATGGGAATACAAATTTCATCGTCTTTACTTCCACTTGTGAGGAAAATTGATTGGTTGGAAGAACCAATTGAGCTTGGGGATGATTTTAAGCAACATCATACTCATGAAGTTGACCATGCTTGCAATGATGTTGGTTTCGGCCCTTGTGACTTTAGACTTGTTGTGACGGTGAGGAATGATAGAGGATTCAGCCACTGTTAGGTGTAAAACTCTCTTCAATATCCGCTTTACGTGATCATTCTTTCTCTGTCCTTTATAGCTACTTGGAGATGACGCCACAAGATCCTCATTATTTTCGGTTCAGCAATGAATCCTGTTAATTATTACAGATCAAATAATTTTTCTGATAATGACTTCCTTGTTCTATTTGCAGAGATCTAGAGATATTAGTTATTGTTTAAATTTCTCAGGTCAAAAAATTATTATTTAAACCAGTCTCATTTATTTGTTATTGTATATTAATATTATGTTTTTATGAAATATTAATTTTTCTTTTTTTTCCCTTTTATATATAAATCACGGAGGGCCTCCTCATAACTTCATAAAATAAATTTTGTATGGCTTTATAATCACTGCTCTATTGTCATTCCCCTGATTGGCTTTGAGCTATGGCCATGGATGCATTGTCTCGACCGCCCTCACTGATATTTTGTCTTTTGATATCTTAACTGCGTACCAAAAAATTTGGAAGAGTTCTCATAGTTTAATTTGTTATGTGCATTCATTTTCCGAGTGGAAAACCCAATTAATTTGAATTTATAGAAATTTATGAACTTTGTAAAATATTTTCTTTTATTCAACACCTATTGAATATTCGCACCTTTCTATAATAAAAGTTCATAAAATCTGTAAATTAAAATTATGTGAACAATCATAATTTAAAATTCCTCAAGCTGCACAATTCGGATTGGGAAGAAGCCTTCAAACAAAAATGAGTTATTTTTTTTTTAAAGGAAAAGCATCAATTTGGATTCTCCTTCGTTAAGCTTTTGCGTAAAGAATCTTGTGCATGTTATAATGCCACGGCCATCTTCTCCAACTTTGGAATAGAAATCAAAGTGCTTTGTTTTCTATGTTTAAAGATAATAATTAGTTATCCTTTTTCTTTTTCTTCGGGGGATTATATTTAATCACCTGTTTTAGCGTTGCTGCATGTTCATAGGCACGTCTTTGTTTCAGCTTTTATGCCAAAATATCACTCTCCTGTATATTTAACCAGCGACTTTTTCAATACCCCATAGGATACTCACACCCGAGCTCCAACTCTTAGTGGCGTCATTCGATGGCTTCTACTCCCTGGCTGACTTTGCATTATGAAGTCGACATTGTGAGACGTGCTTTGCACGTGTTTCTTTTTTCTGCTCTTATTTTTTGGATTTGTTGGTCATTGCTTTGTTTGTCATATTCTCGGCTAGCCTTCTCTTTTCAGTTCATTTAATTTGAGATTTGTTCAAATAGACCAAATGCGACTGATCGGTTTTTTTTTTTTTTTATGTAATCGTTTACGCATGGTGAATAAAATTGTCTTTTCATACACCAAAAAAAAGCACCTGTTTCGGTCATATATAAATCTCCTATTTTTCAGTCATGAGCGAAATTCAAGATTTAAATGTTTGGCAATCTAATTTACTTAACAATGCTCTTTTATTTCAGCAATTTTCAAATTTAAAGAAAATTGTTCTAAGTCAGTCCGTCCGAACATCCCATAGCACGTTAGCCCCAAACCTTGAAAGCTTAGGCGTAGATGGTCATCTGAATCTGAATCAAATTCATTCTTCAACAATAGTGAGACATAACTTTCGTGGTCACGCAGCTGTTCACAGTACTTCAATCGCTTTTACTTTGTGGTTATATGTGTGCGCGCGCGCGCGCGCATAATTTTCTAGAGAGAGTAGAGGATCGAGTGCAAGTTTGTTGTTAATCGCTTTTGACTGTGCGCTTGTCCACTAGTAAGTACTCCTCCGGTCCTTAATATAAGACTTAATTGTTGAGTTAGTTTTGGTCCTATATATAAGACCCATTCTCATATTTATCAATTTTCTCTAAATTATCCCTATGAATATTCTCTCAACCATAATCAAGTAGAAGAAAAAGATGGGGTATTAAGAAAGATGATTATAGTACTTTAGGAAAAATGTGTCACATTTCTTATAATTAACTAACTTACTTAATTTTTTTTAATCTAATCAAATTAGTTAAATAGATCTTATATTAAAGATAGGAGGGGTAATATTTTTCTTGAAAAAATGAATAAAATATTTTTTTCCCACAAAAGCAGCGTGAGAACGCGGGACAAAGGAAACAACGCGGCAATACACAGAACGACAATGAAGTGACAATAAAGTGACAATAACCCTTAAAGTCAGGGACGAGTTGACCTGTTGACCGCAAGGACATTTTTGGTAGTTGAAAAAAAAGTAATAGTTCCTTAATTTTCTTTATTGAGATGGAGGGAGAACCTCGAATTGTGGTACAAACTTCAAATCTATGATGGTTATTCCCCTAGAAAACCCACTTCCATAGATTATATTTCTTTTATTAATAAAGGTGTAGATTTTTAAACAAATTTAATAATATAATAATTTTTTTAAGATGTAAGAAAATATTCCAAACACTTTACATGATAAAAGTGGTTCGGTGCTGTGTATATTATTAAATTCCATTAGGATAAATTCTATCTTTGGGATGAAACTCATTATAGCCAAAACCCAAATAACAGCCAAGTTTCAGAAGAGTTAATCCCCCCCCCCCCAAAAAAAATTTCGCTACTTATTTCTAATTGCTTTTGTCGTTTTGCCTAGCCCAACTTGGTTTGGCGAATTACCAAATTTTTGGCCAGTATAGTTAAAATTTTTGGGTCGATTAAGCTGGAAGATCATATATATACTTCTATTATTAAATTTAAAACGCCATAGTTTTTGAGTCAAAAAATAGAAACTGATCATATTTATGCTTTATTAAATTTTTTTTGTTGAATTATGTATGGTTTATATATGAATATTCTAATTACTTGCAAATTAATGTTCTTTTATTTAAATATTATTTATCTCAATGTTGTACATATAAATATTTTTATATATTTTTAATTAAATTGTGTTATTTTAAATGAGTGGCCCGATTTCATTTTGATCTCAGTTCAAATCAATATATTGGCTTTTTGCCTTCTCATGTAGTTGAAGCCTGAAGTATTTTTGTTTTTTTAGAAAAAGACACAAATGCCCACACATGGATATCCTGCAAGTGGACCCTCCAGATGTTCATTTTTTCCAAAAGCAAAGGGGCGGTGCGAATATTCAATGAAGCAACTCGGCAATTCACAAAACTGACTCGGGACGACTTGGCTTTGCTGACCCCAAAGGCAAGTATGGTAGTGGAGGTAAGGGGTAAAGAATTCCAAAAAGTAATTGATATCCTTAAAATGCCCAATTTATTTTTTCAATTAAAAAAACATATACTAACTCCGATCTTAATAAGAACTAATTTGACATTTAATTTTATCTCTCAAATTTATAATCTTTTTCATAGTGATACATATCAAGAGAATTTTCTATCGTTAAGTAATATCCTATGCAAATGACTAATAAACAAGTCATTTAGATAAACAACATATTCTTCTATAAAAAATTGACTTGTATAATTTTTTATATATTTATAAATTTAATTTGGGTTAATATGATTTTTGATATTTAAAATTTGGGTCCATTTTAGTTTTAGTTTTTGAAATTTACTCTATCTTAAAACGTTAGTCCTACAAAATGTCACATTGTTAAAATCTCTCCTGAAGTGTTGTAGCTAGACAGTATTAAATTGATGATATAGAATCATTGGATAACATCTAATTGGATCTTATATGGATAACCAAAAAACAAAAAATGTCCTCAAAATGTAACACAAAGAAGAGAGGAATGAGTTCTCAAAATAGTGAATAATTCTTCAAACGAAAAACAAGGGGAGGAAAAGATGCTAAACAACTGTGTTTCGAAAAGATGTTTTTTTTTTTAAATCCTCTGTTATCCCTACATAATTCAAATAGATGTTATCTAGTTAGTCTACGTAACTATTTTAATGTTGTTTACGACAATTTTGCAAATTTTAAACATTATTATATTTTTTCAGACTAACATTTTAAGATGACCAAATTTTAGGGATCAAAATGATACATTTAAAATTTAAGAGATCTAAGCTAAAATAGATCTAAATTTTAGCGGCAAAAAATTATATTAATCCATTTACTTTTTATATCAAAAATTCAAGGGAATGATTTTTATATTAACCCATTTCCCAGGAAATACACAATGAACCAACCCAGCAATTCACATAACTCACCAACGCGTGACGACTTGGCTTGTTGACCCCAAAAGCAGGAATGATAGAGGTGGCAAGATGCAAGGCGGACCAAGAAGTGACGCCTCAAAAGTTAAAATAGCCAATTTATTCCTTTAATCCAAAAACATACATTAATAACTTGAGATGCTAACTGAGATCAAATTCATACTTTTTCACTTGTACAAAAATTTTAATATCACTAATACCAAGTCAAGAACGTTAAGACCCATATCCTAATTTTTCTTTAAAAAAAAAATTCATGTCATTTTCGTTTTTATTTCCTTTACGTTTCCGGCTAACAAATCATCTTCTGCTTACATTTTTTAAAATTTTTTTTATTCACCTATAGAAAACCCATCCTTTTCGATTTTAAATTATGCTATCTTCTCCTTGGTCTTTCAATGCATTTTCCAATCTATAGAGGGTACTGGAATTAACAGAGAAAGCTTGAAGAACAAAATAAAAAAAAATTCAAACAAAAACTTTTTCCACTTTTTTTAAGAAAAACACAGATCCCTAATAAAAACCGGAAAAACATAAAAGTCGGCAAAATGGTTTTTATTTTAATCTTCCGTGAAAGACAAAACATATATATGTGAATTGCAGTGAAAAAAAAACCGGACCGAACCGGCCGGTTCAACCGGTGAACCGGTGAACCGGCCAGTTATCCGGTCCGGTAAGCAATGAACCGGTCATAAAATGAACCGGCATCAACCCGGTCAAACCGGGATAAACCGGTGCAAACCGGCAAAAACCGGTATAAACCGGTAATGAACCGGTTTGAATGATATTTTGCTATTTATCTTATTTTTTCTTATTCAACTCCTAATATTTCAATCACTATATATTTAAATTAATTTTAATCATAATTTTGGTATTAATAATTATTAATTTTAGTTATTAAGAAATCATAAAGATCAAAATCCTTAATGTTATTGTATTTTGTTTTAATTACAATCAAATTATTGTTGTATTTCCTTACATTTTGTTATTAGTGATTATTAATATTGCTATACTTTGTTATTTTTAATTAAATTTTATCATTTTAATGTGACCGGTTTGATCTGGTTTGACCCCGATCTGACCCATTAACCCTTGAACCACTACCTCAACTGGTTTAGTGTCCGGTCCGGTTTTTTGTTCCTTGGTGAATTGCCTTCTCAATATTACGTTTTTTTAATATAAAAAATAAATCTCATCAGTGTCATTCCTCCTAGTCAATAGCCTATTAAAGTCATAGCCCCATTTTGACCCCAAAAAGAAAAAGGAGGGAGAAAAAGCCATAGCCCCATGTGCACGTCTGCCCCCTTTTTTTTTTTTTTTTAAATCATTTTATAGATAGCTATATTCTTTTTATTTGTTGTCTATACATTTTTTTTGGGATTTATTGAATTAACTTTGCTTTAGTAAAGTAAGGCAATACGGGCTAGTGATGAACAAAGCAAAGTTAATGAATTTAATAAAGGAAGAAAAAATGTCAAAATCACAATTTAAAAATTGAAAAAAATGGATATATGTAAAATGATTTTCCTTGTTTTTGGGGCTGATCTTTTCTTTTGATATCTTGATTGGGTGTCAAAATTTGTTAGCCATGCATAAACATTAAATAATTAAACAAAATAATGATGTGAGACATAACTCGATCACGTAACCATATGAAAATTCTAGTAAATTTAGTAAGTAGAAAAATGGTTAAAATAATTTTTAATCGTTTACATGAATTTTGATTTTAATTTTTTTAACTTTAAATCATGAGTTTTGATTTTTTTAAGTGATAAAATAATTTGATTCTTTATTATATTATAGGAGTTAATATTTAAAATAGAAAAAAATTTTGAGGACTTTATTTTAAATTTAAAAGATCAAAATAAAAATAAATTTAAAGAACAAACATTATATTAAAAAAAAACAGGAAAATTGCGAGGAACATGCAAGCAGAAACTTTTTGTAAAGCTGTTCAAGTCGTACGATGAATCACCGAAGCAACACGGCAACACCATCAACACGCGAACTTCCCAGAAACTGGAATGCCAACCTCTGAAACTCGCAGATAGATACATGTGAGTGAGGCATTTTGTGATCGCTGAATCTGAAGAGCTTGTTTTAAAAGAAAGCAAGTTTGCCAGTTCTGAAGCTGCAATTTTTGAGGCATTGGTTTGTGAGAGCTCTTTCTTTCGCTTCCCTCCACATCTATCCAGGTTCATTTCTTCTCTTTTACTTCCTTTATCCCATGGATCCATCGCTCTATCTATTGTTCTGCAAGCTTTTGTCCCGGAATTTTCACAGAAAAATTCTGCATTAGATTTGCTGTTTTCTTCTCCTTATGGCAACTGTTGACTATATTCAATGTCCTCCATAGCCACCCTACAGTCGTAGATCTAATAAAACTCCAACATTTTGAAATTTTTTTTATACTTCCGAGAATCAAAGTCCCAAAACCTTCTGAGATATGGGTGGACTTGATCTATTGACCAAAGTCTTGGTTTATTTTATTCATTTTTTTAACAACGTAAACGGTTGATTTATTTATTATACTACTTCTAAGTTATTGATTAAGATTAAAAAGTTTACTAAAGTATTTATATTTATCGTTTATCTTCTAATTAATTTGTTCTACTGAGTAATTTTCTGGATTTTCTAAGATTTGTCAGCTAGGACTTATAAATAAGTATTATAAAAGCAAAGCGCTTGTTCTTTCTTTCATCTTAATCACTTCCCATTTCGTTGTTATGCGTAAATAAGGCACCGATCTAAACCAACAGGCAACAGGGCTTATTTTCTTTTTTTCATAATCCACTTGCTTCTAGCAGTATTTTCCCTAGTATCTGTGTTAGTCCTAGAAAACTTCATAATACTGAATTATTAATTATTTGTTAAATTTGTTTGAAGAACTTGACTGAAGAGGAGGAAGTCTGCAAAGCTCGAAGTTGACATTTTTGGGGCCTTGTCAGCTAAGCTGCCATCCGCCAGGTTAATACTATCCATTAGTTCTTTTCCTTTTCTCTTCCACTTGCTTCATCCCGTTAAAATGTGCTGTTTTGCAAGCACTTCCTGAAAAGTTTCAGGGTTTTCTTCTCACAGGACACATGTTCTGCAAAATATTTTGTTAATTTCTTCTTTCCTCTAGTGTTGATAATCTCGTCCCTAGCTACCTTGCTTGCTGAACGATGAAGATAGAAACGGCTATAACAACCATTGCTCCAATGCTCCAAAAAGTTTTATTGATCGTATTGGGAGTATTAATTTCCAAAGCTATCAGACTCATCTCTCATTGGCGCAATGGTAACCAACCTGCTGCTATTGATGCTAGGTAGCTACCTTCTTCTAAATAACCACACATTCTTTATTTTATTGTTTGATGTGCTCCTACACATAACGCAATATTTGTTCATTGGCTGCTTCTTTCTGTAGTTCTGAAGATGATGTTATTTTGACTCAAAGGAATTCTCCTCCTGCTACTGAGTATCATGTGTTCCTTAGCTTTAGAGGAGAAGACACTCGCCACAATTTTGCAAGTTATCTTTACAAAGGACTTCGAAATGCAGGCATTCACGCCTTTATAGATCATGAACTCCACAAAGGAGAATCGATCTCGCCAGATCTTCTAAGAGCAATAGAGAAATCAGAAATATCTGTGATTATTTTCTCTGAGAAATATGCTTCTTCAACTTGGTGTCTGGATGAGCTTGTTCACATATTAGAATGCAAGTGTAAATTTGGAAGGGTTGTGATACCTGTTTTCTATAACGTACATCCTTCAAGCATACGCAAACAAAATGGGAATTTTGGAAAAGGATTTGATGTATTGAAGCGAAGATTTAAAGACAACCAACAAAAATTGCAAAAGTGGAGAAATGCTTTAATCGAGTCTACAAGTCTCAATGGATGGGATTCCAATGTTATCAGGTAGCTTCAAAAATTCTCCTTTTATTGTTGGTTTTGGGGATTTATTCAATGAATCTCTAGGATTCTAACAAATTATTGTGGTTGTTTATTCTTTTTATTTTCTCCCTGTTAAATATTTCTTTTCTTTTGATTGACATTTATGCTAGACCTGAATTCAAATTTGTTGAAGAGATTGTCAAGGACATTTCGAGCAAATTGAATCGCAAGTCATCCTTTCATTCGGAAAGATTAGTTGGGATTGATCATCAAATACAGAAAATTGAAGAGCTGCTAAGTGAAGCTCGTATTGTGGGAATATGGGGTATGGGTGGTATAGGCAAGACCACTCTTGCTAGGGCCGTATTTGACAAATTGAAACCAGACTTTGAAGCTCTCTGCTTTGTTAAACATGTGAGACAACAGCTGGCGGAAAGGAACGGATTGGATGAATTGCAAGAAAAATGCCTTAAAGACTTATTAAAAGATGAGGATATTAATGCCTACGATTTAAGATCCGGTTTTGTGACAAAAAGGCTTCAGTGTAAGAAAATTCTTCTCATACTTGATGATGTGGACGATTCTATAGCAATTGAAGATTTAATGACAGCATGTGATTGGTTTGGGGAAGGAAGTAGAGTTATCATCACATCTAGAGACAGGCAGGTGCTTAAAAATACTTATGCTTCTGTAACTTCAACAACATATCATGTTCCGAAACTGGATCCGCATCATGCCCTTCATCTCTTTAGCTTGAATGCTTTCAAGCAACATGAACCATTGAAAAGCTATTTGGAGTTATCGAATTGGGTAGTGGATTATTGTCAAGGAAATCCATTAGCTCTAAAAGTACTGGGTCGCTTTCTTTATGGCAAAAGAAAAGAAGAGTGGGAAAGTGCTCTGGCAAAACTAAATCGAACTCCTTACAATGAAATTTTTAATGTGCTAAAATTGAGTTTTGATGGACTTGATGACTCACAGAAGAAAGTATTTCTTGATCTTGCATTTTTGTTGAAGGCAGGACGGAGGATTTCTCGGCACGATACAAGATGCTTATATGGTGCTATAGAAAAAATTGAGATAAGTGTACTTGAAGATAGATCCCTCATCTCAGTGGATGACTATGATGGTATTGAGATGCATGCTCTACTAATCGATATGGGTCTTAAACAATCTAATTCTGATAATCGCATTCGGTTGTGGAGGCATGAGGATATTTATCATTATTTTTCCAACAATGACAAGGTAATAATTTTTTTTATAAGATTTTATTATATTTTTTGTTCTCTTAATTGTTCATTTCGTTGTCATTTACTTTTCTAAAAGTTATTTGTTTATTCATTAAAATCTTCAGTTAGTCTCAATGTTTGCGGAATCCAATTTTTTTCCCCCCAATAAAAGAAGTCCTTTGTTTGACTAAAATTGGCTGCGATCGTAGTCTTTCTATTAGGTGTGATTCATTATATTAATCTTCTTAAAACTTTTGAAATATTCGTTTTCCTAAAGTTCTGAGATAGAATATGACTAGCATGACATAAGGCTTTTTTTTTTTTTAAAAAAAAAAAGATCATGAGATCTTCAATAAATTATAAAATTATCCCCAAAGGTTGACCTTTTTTCATATTAATTGATATCTGATGCAGTATAAAAGTGATTGTGTGTATTCTCACACACTGCACATGCATATTCTCACCCTCACTCGTTTTCTTATAAAAATTTAATATTGCAAAAAAGTACTTATTATGAAATCTGAACAGAAAAAGAAATTTTTAGAAATTTTATAGATGCCGGGGTTTTTATATATACTAGTTTTTCTTTAATACGAAGGGTTAATGTAATATTTTTCCCTTAAATTTACATGAATTTTGATTTTAATATCTTTAGTTTCATACCATGGGTTGAATAAAATGGTCTAGGTTTTTATTAAATTATTAGAAGAATTAATATCCTTTTAGGTAGAGAATAAGCAATACTTTACATGAAAAGAAATTTGAGAAATCAAAATCTATAGTTTAAAACTTGATGGATCAAAAATTAGATTAACCTTTTATATGAAATATAAGCGTGCGCATGTAAGCCTGTTCGTATCATTGTCCCCGCCATCCTGCGTGTGTATCTGTTATTGTCCGATTTATTTATTGCAAGATGAAATGAATTGTTTGAATAAAGTGCGCAAAAGCATATTCATTTAGAAATTCCTAAAAAAATATATTTAATCGTTCTATTTATTATTTGATTACCTTTTACATATTACTGATTTTTTCCTACAATTTGATCAGTAGGCGGCTGGGCCAATTCAATGCTCATCATTAGACATGAAGACAATAAACAGGATTGCAATAACAATTAGTAATGTTCAAAAGAATTATAATTTAAAATTAGCTAGGACTTTCGTGATGTGTTATTTTAAAAGATAAATAAGTGTACAAAGAATTTTCATTGAGTGATATATGCATACGCATGTGTTAGCATAACTTACTGTTAGTTGAAGTACAACGGGAAAATAAAAAACAAATAATTTTTTGTTGTTTTGGTTATATTCTAAATATCTGCACATGCTATATGCATTACTGTGTCTGTCTATTTATTATTGTTGAGAAATTCACATATTACGGGAAAAACATGAATTGTAAGGAATTTTGAATGAAATGGATATAGCGGTGTTAATTTGGATAAAAGTTGATATATTTAATTGTTCTATGGTATTTATGGTCATTTTTTCAGGTAACGATAATTGTGTTTCCATTGATTTGATATTATTACCAGGGGATTGAGGCAATTCGATGCATGTCATTGGATGTAAGCCAAGTAGAAAGCATGACATTGAGGGCTAGTCATTTTCAAAGGATGCATTATTTAATATCCTTCAAGTTTACAAGTCAGATTGGAAAAAGCCTTCAAAGTTGAATATTTGTGAAGAGTTCGATTATCTTTCAAAAGAATTAAGGTTTCTTAGTTGGGAGAATATCCACTGCCATCTGTGCCGTTACAATTTTGTACTAAGAATCTCATTGAACTTAACATGCCTCGTAGTAATATCCAACAGCTTTGCGATGGTAATCAGGTACGTACGCATCGTTTTTTCAAATGTATGTCATAATGTTTTTGTTGGTGTATGTGATTGTAAGACGTGGCATCAAACATTTACCAAAATAATTGACAATGCAAACATTTAATTGTTTTTGTGTTGAGAATCTTATTGAACTTAATTTGCCCAAGAGTAATATTCATTAGCTTTGGGATGGAGATCAGGCACATATAGTTTCTGATAGGTCATAATTGTTTGTTCTTGTGATTATAAGAAACATTGACTAAAATAATTCATAATGCAAATGTTTGCTCTATTACTATCTTTAAACTGATAGTTGACTAGTAATTGTACCATTTGCGGGGAGTCCAACTATTCTTGTAATGGGCATTAGAAAAATTGTTGAGTAAATTGTATGTACGTGTACTTATGTAATTTATTTAACAATATTGCTTTGTTTTTCTTTTTTTTTCAGCAATTTCCAAATCTAAGGAAAATAAATCTAATAGGTTCAAAAAATCTCAGGGCACTCCCAGATTTGTCTCAAGCCCCTAATGTTAAATTTTGGCATCTTAATTGTTGTATGAATTTAGATCAAATCCATTCTTCAACTGTCCTGGAAAAGAATGTCAATTTATTTATACAAGATTGTGGGCCAATGCAGATAAATATTGGGGGTAGTATGAAAGGGAGAAGTTCATCAGGGTTAGTGATTGTGTACAATTATTTGGATGTCCCCAATTTGACATTCAATAAAGTGACAATGAAGGTGTTGGTATGTGGTAAGATGATGTGTAGTGTTGGATTTAAGCATGTGAGAATGCCTTTGGGAGAGACGGCGGAATTCATGAGAATGGGAATACAAAGTTTGGTGACTTCACTTCCATTTGTGAGGAAAGTTGAATGGTTAGAGAGTCCAATTGAGTTTGGGCATGATTTCAAGCAACATCATACCTATCATGTTTGTCATGCATACATTGTTCCTTTAAGCTGGAATGACTTCAGTCTTTCTGTAAAGGTGAGGGGTGATGGAGAAGAAATGGGTGTGGAAGATGATGAAGAAGAGGATGAGGATGATAGAGAAATGATTAGTGAGAATGAAAGAGAAATAAGTAGTAAAGGTGATCAAGTAGCAGAGACAACATTATTATTAATGGAAGATGAACAAGAAGGGGCCGATGAGGATGATAGTAAGAGGGACGATGCATTATTAACGACACTACTTATTCCTAACAGCATCCCTCGCTGGTCATTGTTGGTTCGACTGACATTAAAAGAGAGTGATATTATTATTGGGAATAATAATACAGGTTGTAGTATCATCCCTCAAGCTTCAATAATCCTCAAATCACTTAATGAAGATTGCAGAAGGAGGATTCAACCTCTCTTGGCATTACAACTCTCTTCCCCAATATCCCCTTTACCTCATCATTATTTTGGAGTCTTTTATGACTACTCGAAGAGGACGCCTCACGGTCTTGGTTTTTCTTATTTCAGCAGACCATACTGGTCAAATGATCATGTATTGGTTGTTCACTTTACGGGGAAGTACTGTTGATATTAATTATCATTTAAATTTCTCAGGCCATAAAATTTTTATTTGAATCAGTCTCATTTTTTTTTATTGCATATTAATATTATGTTTTAATGAAATATTAATTTTTTCGTTTTTTTTTCTATATGTAATTCACGGAGGGCCTCCTCACCACTTAAAAATTGTTTATCTTATCTTGGTTTGACAATAACCACATCTGTTGTGTGTGTTACTCTCCATGTGATGTGATTATAATAACTAGCTCGACAAACAATTTTCTTACTAAGCAATTTTATTATAGGAAAGTAGAATGCTTACTTCTAAATTAACTCAACTTGTAAATGTTCAGATGCTATGATATTTAAATTGTAAACTACATTAAAATAAAATATATTTGTTATCACCAAAAATATATATTTGTTTGACCGGCCACTGATCAATGTCGTCAATGATCGAGTCATGATTGATCAATCATTCCAAGCTTATCAACGTCGTTAAAAGGCACTGTGGCCATTTGCACCTTTTTTTTAAAAAAAAAAATCTATTTATACTTGGTTTTTTCACCTGAGATGTGATGGGAAATTTCCCTTCACATTATGTGACATCAAAGATATTTTTTTTTTAAAATGTGATTCATGGAGTGCTTCCTCACAACTTTGGAAAATACAAATTATTAATCTTAAAGTTGCTTTGTTCTTTTTTTTTTTTTTTTGCTTTTCACGTGTATATTTTGTATAACTTATTTATAAATAAGTGGAGAAATAATTTTTCACTATGAAACAATTTTCTTGGGATTATTCATTATTTACCATATATAGAGTATCATATAACTTGTACTAAAAAAAGCATATATAATCTGGTTGCAGAAAATAAATTTTACTAAATCAAACTATAACAGAAAATAGTACTATAACTCATATTTTATTACAATAAATCGTTCACTTCATGAAAAGTCATTATTTTTTCACATCAAAAGCCACACGTCTTTATTAATTAGCTTTGTCTGGTTGAATGATAATGGAAGAGTGGAAAATTTAATAAGTTTGATTTTCTTATGAAAATAAAGCGGGGTTGAAAGATTTTAAAGCACAGTGATATATATCATTTTGCAACAATGACAAGGTAATAGTTTTTTTTTCCCCAAATACTCACACACTGCACATGCATACTCTCACGTGTTTTCATGCTAAAAATTTAATATTGGAAAAAAGTACAAATTACGAAATTTGAACATAAAAAGAAAATTTTTAAAAATGTTACATATGCCGGGGGTTTTATATGCACTAGTTTTTCCTTAGGAAGCAGCAATTATATGAAACACTACCTTTGATCCTTAATATAACACTCAATTGATTAATTTAGGAAAATTAAAGAAATTACTAAATTACTTTAAAATATTTAAGTTTATCATTTTTCTTCAAATTAATTTGCCTCACTTACAAATTGATATATAATATAATAATACATATAAATATTTTAAAGAGATCATGTAATATATACTATAATTAAGTAATTTAGTAAATTTTTTAACTTCTACAAACTAATGAATTGGATCTTATATTAAAAACCAGAAGTAGTATATACTGTGCATATAAGCCCATTCGTATGATTGTCCTCGCTTGCCTGCGTGTGTTTTTGTTTCGTCCAAATTATTATTTATTGGAAGATAATTTAATTTTATATTAATTATCTTATCACTTTTAACATATTGCTAGTCCCCCCCCATAATTTGATCAGCAGGCGCATGAGGCAATTCAATGATTATCATTAGACATGAGCAAGATAGAGATGATTACATCAGCAATTATTAATTTTCAGAAGATTTATAATTTAAAATTAGCTAGGACTTTTGTGATATGCGTTACTCCTATTTTAGAAGTTAAAATTAGTCCACGAAGAATTTTCATTAAGCGATATGCCTACGCACGTGTGAGCATAACTTAATGTTATTTGAAACAAAAAATGTGAAAATTGACAACAAATATAATATATGGAGGAGGCACTGTACGTCTTCCGCTGAAAGTTTCGTATCCTTTAATTCTAGTGCTTGAGATTCAGGGGATGCTCCGTTCTTTATGTCTTGTAATTAGTCTTGTCGTTAGTCTTCAGCTCAAGCGTTTGTTTGATTAAAATTTTATGCAAGCCAAGTGTTTTAACTGAATTTTTGCTTTTATAATTATAGGCGTGTCTGGATAGGAACAAAACCATAGTTTTAAAAATGATTTTACGATATACAAAATAAATATATAAAAGAATTTGTCTCGATTTATGAAAAAATGTTTTTAAGGAGCACTTTTACAGCTTTCCCAACACCCCTTATATTATAAATATCTGCCCATGCATATAATTAAAATTTCATGACTTTAGCCATGTTCTGACGGTGAGAGGTGACGGAGGATTCAGCCTCCGTTTGGTGTAAAACTCTCTCCAATGCCCGCTTTACGTGATCATTCTTTCTCTGGACATGACGCCACAAGATTCTCATTAGATTCAAGGTCTGTTTGGATCAGCGATTAAAAAAGTAGTTTATTGTCAATTTAGCTTATATAAAAATAAAGTTGGGTAAGAGCTAAATTGGATAAGCTGAACTGTGTTTGGATTGGAATTCAGAAAAGTTAGTTTGTAAAAGTAATATTAGTAAAAAGTTGTTTGGATTATGATTGAATAAAAGTAAATTTAGTTGTAAAATTACCAAAATGGGTATGAGTTTTAATAAATAATAAAACATCATTAAAAAAATAATTTTACATCATACAGTGAATTTAATATAATTTAATATAAAGAATTGCAATTTAACGAGTGAATTAAATTTTAAAACTTTAAAAAAATTATAAAAAATATTTTAAATATAAAATGAACATGAAACAAAAAGAATTGACAATTTGAAAATTTTAGAAAAATCATAAGAAATATTTTAAATATAAAATGAAAAGAATTTTCAGGAAAGAATGGGAAAAAATTATGACAGGAAGCACTGAAGAATAAGCTCCCTCCTATTTAAACACACTCATATAAACACAGCGTCTAAAATGTTATTTGTTGTTATTATTACTCTCTCACCAACATTTGTTTGTTTATGATCACCCAGATAGATATATATATATATATATATTAAAAAAAAGGGATGGGGAGAATTTGACAAGGGAGCAGCATAAATAAGAGAGATATTTGATATTTTGATGGGAAGATGTTATTGATTTGAAGGAAGGGTTGTGGGGGAAAAGGAGTGGTGGGGGAAATGGAGGGAAGGGAATGGACGTGAAGGCACGTGCCATAAGAGTAGATGCTGGGTGGATGGCGGTGCGTGTTGCTTTCGCACTGGTAAAGTTGCCGCGTGGGAGGTAAGTACTAGGCCACAGGCGGAAATAAGCTCTTCATATTTCACAATAAACTCCCTCCTCTTGCTTATTCCCAACGTACATTCAGTCAGCTTAAAATAAAATTCAATAAGCTCAATACAAAATAAGCCCTCCCAAACAATCCCAAAAAATTTAGTTAGGCTTATCTTGAATTTAAGTCACGTTTGAGCCAGCCAGGCACTAAAAAAGTTAAGTGTAACAATGATTATCTCCAACCTATTATTAACTTTTTTAAACTCAAAATTTAATAATACTAATCATGATAAAAAAAATCTTAATATAATCTTTAAAAAGGCTACTATGTTTAGAAAAAAAATTTTGATTCGCCAAAAATGTTAATCATAATAAAAAAAAGACTTGAACTAATTATTCAAAATGTTTATCATGATTATAAGAGTTTTACTAAATAATTTGTATGAAAATCGTAATTAATAATATTTCACAATAATTGGGTCTTGGGCTTTGCAAAGCCTAGAACGTCACAATTCATCTCTAAACTCATAACATCATATTTTCTGAATAAAATTCGTCTAAACCAATAGTAATAAACTACTTTCAAAAGTCATTGTGGGTTCACAACTCATAAACACAAGCAACCCAACAACAAAAGTAACTAAGATCATAAATCATAGATAAATCAGAGTATATAAAAAGAGTTATATGTGGCAATATACAATACTCATCACATGACAAAAAGGAGGCTATACAAGATAAACTTGATAGCTAAGCCTCCATCGCCTTCCCTGACAGACTAGTCCTAGAACTATTACCAAAAAATATTAAACCACGGGGTGAGACAAAAGCCTCACAATAACTAACAATCCTACTCATCAGGCATATAAGTACGTGCTTAAGAGGTGTCAAGTGGAACAGTTATAAAAATCATAACATTCACAATTGTGACATGGTTATATATATACATATCAAAATACAATATCTCACTCTCAATTCCACCTTATTTCCTCACACCTTATTTCCTTTAACTAAACCCATGGGCTAGTACTGTCCCATATGACTGGTAACTCAACATAACAAACTCACCAATCAAGTAATGTGAACAGACCAAAATCCACAGAACACAAGATCGGACCATAGATTCCCTTTTTAGTCTACTAGCAAGGTGTCATATGCCCTACAACACATGAAAGGGCCAAATAATCAACCAGTGTACATCTGACATCCTCCCATCTTATTACCTCTATAATATGTATAAAATTCACCCCCTTATTCGCCCTATAATATGTCTCCCACCAATCAAGGTCCACCATCCCCTCTTGTGCTTATACTCATGAGATTTATAAAATAATCATTTACCAAGAACATAATAACTTTCACATTTACCAAAATCGAGATTTCAAAATTTCAATAATCAACATCAATCCTCAAAACCATTTCTCAATAAATTCTTGTTCCACATGACAAATTTATATCAATATTTCATAACTATTTTTCAATAACATGAAGTATCTCAAGACAATTTCAACAATAATGCTTTTCATTGCTCAAATCATAATCCAATAGCATTTCAAGAATCTCATGTAATTCGAAATTACTCACAAATATCATACTAGCATACATAATAAGTGGAAAGTGGTTACTTTTCACCAAGGCTATAAAAAAAATTACCACAAAGTCAACCCTATGCTCAAACCAATAATCTAATAATTAATCTACACAATTAATATAACCACAAATTAATATGAGCTAATTAATTAAGCTTATATATATTTGCTAAACTTCTAATTTAATTTAATTTAATATTTATTCTAAATTCCCACAAATCTCATAACCTAAAATTAAGTATTTTAGAAATAACTTATAATTCTCTAACAAGCCAGATTATTTATTTACATCCTCTGAATTATTTAATCTAATAAAAAGAATTCTCCAAAATTCTCAAATATGAAATTATTATATTTTAAATTCTAAAAATCCTATTTCAAGTCTAAATCTCAAAACCAAATCATCAAAAATTTAATAGTATATCAAATATTTATAAATAAATAATCTAATCAAAATTTTAATAATATAACTATCGGATTTCTTTTTTCTTCACAAATAATAAACTCTTTTAGCTAAAATAATTATTTTAAAATCTCCAGTCATCCAATAAATAAAACTAAACCGATTAAAATCTTAATAATATATCAAACAACCCAAATAAATTATTTAACTTAATTTTGATAGGTACAAATATGATATATCTCAAATAATAGATTTCTCAGCTAAATAAATTAATTTAAATATTAAAAAATTACAAATGGGCAAATCTAAAACCGATAGAAATGATCTACTATAATAGATCTACAATACTGTGGTTAATACTCATCAAAACTCAAAATTTATCCCATATATAAGTCTCAAAATTTTCTCTAATCACTATAATAATATTGCTATTAGAAAGCTTAAAATATATAAGAAATATTTATGAAAAAAGTTTGATAAAAAATAATTTTATGTATCTAAATTATCTTCAAAGTTTGTCTTCTTCTTTACAAGAACCGCAACTCTGCTCTTCCTATCTCTCTCTCTCTCCTGCTCTCTTGCACACGGGGAAACTAAAAGTGTGGGGGTATGTTTTCATACCCGTCACACATTTATTAGGGGCTCCCCCTAATAAATTCTTCTTCCCATAAAATATTATTATTTTATTATGATAATAAAATATTATTATATTATATTATATTATTTCTTTTTTTTTTAAAATCTTAAAATAAAATTTAGGATATTACATTAAGTAAGCTAGATAATTATAAAAAATATAACATATTTTTTCTAAAATATCATACTTATTTTTCTTAATATTTTTCCTCCCTTTTCTATTTGATTATGGTTGAAAAGGTATCAATAAGAATAATTTTGAAAAAATTGATAAATATAAGAAATATGTCTTATATTTAGGACCATATCATCAACATAATAATTAAGTTCTATATTAAAGACCAACATAGTATTATTTAAGTTTCTCAGGTCAAAAAATTATCATTTAAACCTGTTTCATTTATTTTTTATTGTATACTAATATTATGGTTTTTATGAAATATTAATTTTTCTTTGTTTTTTCCTTTTCGTATGTAAATCACGGAGGGCCTCCTCATAATTTTGTAAAATAAATTTTGTATGGCTTTATAATAACTACTCTATTGTCATTTCTAAGGGTGTACATGGCCAGGACAGGACAGGATCTTTGCCGAATGCTCAGCCCAAAGGATGAACAGGCTACAAAATGCAGCCCACTGCCCCGCCTGGCCCAGTAGAAGCCTAAGCTATTTTAGACTGAGCTATTACAGGCTAGGTAGGACGGGCTTTTCTTGCCCAAATTTACAACTTGAATCATGAAGCTGTTGTATGTCTCAACAGATATCAATACTTTAAGAATTTAATAATATCCTACTCATTCCCCTGATTGGCTCGGAGCTATGGCCATGGCTGCATTGGCTCGACCACCCTTTGTTTTTGGTACTGACATTTTGTCTGCCGATATCTTAACTGCGTACCAAAAAATTTGGAAGAGTTCTCATGGTTTAATTTGTTATGTGTATTCTTCTCGAGTGTAAAACCCTTTTAATTTTAATTTATAGAAATTTATGGACTTTGTAAAATAATTTTTTCTTTCATTTAACACCTATTTAATACTTACATTTCTATAATAAAAGTTCATAAAATCTATAAATTAAAATTATGTGAACAATTAATAATTTAAAATTCCTCAAATTGCACAATCCAAGTAGGAAAAAGCCTTCAAACAAAAGTGAGTTATTTTTTTTTTGGAAAGTATTAACTTGGATTCTCTTCTTTAACCTTTTGCGTAAAGAATCTTGTGCATGTTATAATGCCACAGCCATCTTCGACAACTTTGGAATGGAAATCAAAGTGCTTTGTCTTCTATGTTTAAAGAAAATAATTAGTTATCCTTTTTCTTTTTCCTCGGGGAATTATATTTAAGCACCTATTTTAGCTTTGCTCCGTGTTCATAGGCACGTCTTAGTTGGTGTGAGTTGTAACTTGTACTTTGATTCGATTCTCCCTCACTGACTTCGCATTATGAGGTCGACGTTGAGACGTGTTCTGCACAAGGTTTTTTTTTTCTGCTCTTAATTAGCTTTTGGATTTGGTGTTTATTGCTTTATTTGTTATATTTCTCAGCTACCCTTCTCTTTTCAGTTCATTTGAGATTTGTTCAAATTGACCGAATGTGATTGACCGGTTTTATTTTATTTTTTTATATTATCCTTTTACTCATGGTGAATAAAATTATCTTTTCATACCAAAAAAAAAAGCACCTTTTACCGTAATATATAAATATCCTATTTTTTGTCATTAGCGAGATTCAAGATTAAAATGTTTGGCAATCTAATTTACTTAACAATGCTCTTTTATTTCAGCAATTTTCAAATTTAAAGAAAATTGTTCTAAGTCAGTCCGTCCAAACATGCCATAGCATGTTAGCCCCAAGCCTTGAAAGCTTAGGCATAGATGGTAATGTGAATCTGAATCAAATTCCTTCTTCAACAATAGTGAGACATAACTTGATCACGCAACTATTCAAACTACTTCAATCATTTTATTCTTGTTTTGTGTGTTTATATATATGTATATGTGTGTGTGTTTGTTGGTGCGCGCGCGCATAATTTTCTAGGGACAGTAGAGGATCGAATTCAAGTTCGTTATTGATGGCTTTTGCTTGCGCACTCGTTTTCGCTAGTAAATAATATTTTTCTTGAAAAATGAATAAAAAATTTTAAGAGTTGTGGGCCATCCTATCCTAACTTTTTGCCCCCAAAAGCCATTTGTCAATACATAAAACGACTTCGGCCAAAAAAAAAAACATAAAACGACAATATGCTGGTAAAAAAAAAAACATAAAACGACCATAAAGTGACAATAACCCTTAAAACCAGGGACGAGCTGACCTATTGGCCGCAGGAATATGATTGGTAGTTAATAAGAAAGTAATAGTTCCTTAATTTTCTTTCTTGAGATAGAGAGAGAACCTCAAAGTGTGGTACAAGCTACAAATTTATGATAGTTATTCCCCAAATTTATGATAGTTATTCCCCTTGAAAACCAACTTCCATAAATTCTGCTTCTTTTATTAATAAAGGTGCAGATTTTTTTAAACAAATTTAGCTGTATAATAATTTTTTAAGATGTATGAAAATATTCCAAACACTTTACACAATAAACGTGGTTCTGTGCTGTGTATATTATTAAATTTTATTCCATTAGGATAAATTCTATCTCTGGGATGAAAATCATTGTAGCCAAAACCCCAACAAGAGCCAAGTTTCATAAGGGTTAAGGTTCCCCCCCCCCCTTTTATTCTCACTCCTTATTTCTAATTGCTTTTGTGGTTTTGCCTGGCCCAACTTGGTTTGGCGAATTACGCCAATAAATCAACAAACCAATTTTTTGGCTAGTATAGTTAAAAATTTTGGATCGATTAAGCTAGAAAATTATATAAACACACACACACACACACACACTTTTATTATTAAATTTAAAACCACGTCGTTTTGAGTGAAAAAATAGAAGTTGATCATATTTATGCTTTATTGAATTTTTTTTTGTTGAATTATGTATGCTTTATATATGAATATTCTAATTACTTGCAAATTAATGTTCTTTTATTTAAATATTATCTATTTCAAAGTTGTATGCATAAATATTTTTATATATTTTTAATTAAATTATATTATTTTAAATGAGTGGCCCCATTTCATATTGATCTCAGTTCAAATCAATATATTTGCCTTTTGCCTTCTCATGTATTTGAACTTTGAAGTATTTTGAAAAAGACACAAAATGCCCACATATTCAATGAAGTATTTGTTAACCCAACGGCTGGTATGATAGCGGAGGTAAGAGGTAAAGAATTCCAAAAAGTAATTAAAATCCATTTCCGTCAAAAAGCTTTTCCATTAAAAATATATGCCTAAAAATAGACAATTTATTTTTTCAATTAAAAAAACATATACTAGCTCAGTTTTTAATATAAGAGCTAATTTGACATTTAATTTAATCTTAAATATAATATTTCAATCTATTTTATCTCTCAAATTTATATTTTTTTTAAAAAATGATTCATATCAAGAGAATTTTCTATCACTTAAGTAATATCCCATGCAAATGACAAATAAGCAAGTCATTTAGATAAACAACATATTCTTCTATAAAAAATAAACTTATATAATTTTTTAAATATTTATAAATTTAATTTGAGTTAATATGATTTTTTTTATCCTTAAAATTTGAGTCCATTTTAATTTTAGTCCCTTAAATTTCAATTCTATGATTTAAGTCGTTGAAATTTACGCTATCTTAAAATGTTAGTCCTAAAATGTGTAACATTGTTAAAATCTCTCCTGAATTATTGTGCACAGTGTTAAAGTGATGATATAAAATCACTAGATAACATCTAATTGGATTTTGTATGGATAATTAAAAAAAAAAAAAAGCAAACAGGTGCTCAAAATGTAATACAAAGAATGATTGTATAGAAAGAGATGAGTTCTCAAAATACAGCATAGCGAACAATTCCTTAAACAAAAAACGAGGAAAAAAAAGAGGCTAAACAACTATGTTTTGAAAAAATGTCCTTTTTTTTTTATCCTTTATCCCTAGACAATTCATATAGGTGTTATTTAATGAGTCTACATCATCACTTTAATGTTATATACGACAATTTTGCAAATTTTAAATATCATCATATTTCTTGGAACTCACATTTTAAGATAACGAAAATTATGTATTTAAAATTTAAGAGATCTAAGCTAAAATTATGTATTATATTAGCCCATTTAATTTTTATATTAAAAATTCAAGGGAATAATTTTTATGAACTTTTTGTAAAGATGTTCAACTTGTAAGATTACGCAGCCATGCAACACAGCAACGCCATCGACATGTGAGCTTCCCGAAAACTGGAAAAAGAGCCTCTGAAACACAGAAAAATACATGTGAGTGAGTCATTTGATGATCTCTGAGTCTCAACTGAAGAGCTTGTTTCAAAGCAAGTCCGCAAGTTCTGAAGCTACCATTTTGTGAGAGCTATTTCTTTCAAATTTTTTCAAACGAAATAAAAGGTTGGTTTATTTATTATGCTACATCGCATTCTTAATATAATATTAAGTTAGATTAAAAGTTTACTAAATTATTTATATTTATCATTTTTTATTTAATTTATTTTATTTATAAAATTACTATATAATTTAATAATATATCTAAATATTTTAAAGAGATTATGTAATACATATTATAACTAAGTGATTTAATAATTTTTTTAAAATAAATCTAGTAGTTTTTATACCAATATTATAAAAGCATTGTTTGCGTAAAAAGGCATTGATATAAACTAAGAGAGCATATTCTCCTTTTTTTTCCCCATAATCTATTTTCTTGATCCCATGGATCTCCAGTTTTGCCAGTATTTTCCTAGTATCGGTGTTAATCCTAGAAAACTTAATTATATTCAATTATTAATTATTCGTTAAATTTGCTTGAAGAGGAGGAAGTCTGCAGAGCTCGAAGCTGATATTTTTGTTAGGATAAATTTAGCATTAAGCACTTGTTAGTTTCTGTAACAGATTCTAGAAGTAATTACAGCTGTCATTTATGACTTAGCTATAATTTAATTACCACTGGTATGTTGATCAATAAGTCCATACATATAAAGCAAGGGCCTCAATATGTGTGAAGTCACTGAGCCTACATTCAGTTCATAATATCCTCTATATTCTTCACTATACTATCCATTAATTCTTTTCTTTTTCTCTTCCACTTGTTTCATCCTATTAAAATATACTGTTTTGTAAGCATTTCCCTAAAATTTTCACTGTTTTCTTCTAACGGGACAAATTCTGCAGAAAAACTTGTCAATTTCTTCTTTCTTCTAGTGTTGATAATCTCGTCCCCAGCTACCTTACTTGCTGAAGGTTGAAGCTAGAAACTGCTATCACAACCATTGCTTCAATGCTCCAAAAAGCTTTATTGATCCTATTGGGAGTATCAATTTCCAAAGCTATCAGACTCATCTCTCATTCGTGTAACGGTAATCAACCTGCTGCTATTGATGCTAGGTGGCTAGCTCCTTCTAAATAACCTCACACTCTCCATTTTATTGTTTGATTTGCTCTTACAAATATAACCAAATATCTGTCCATTGTTTCTTTCTTTCTGTAGTTCTGAAGATGAAGTTATTTTGACTCAAACGGATTCTCCTCCTGCTACCAAGTATGATGTGCTCCTTAGCTTTAGAGGAAAGACACTCGCCAAAATTTTGCCAAAGAAAGGAGAGAGACCGGAAGGAGTGCTATTCAAAGAAGGTGGCCAATACATTTCGGTTATTTCCACAGGAACACAACTGAAGTGTCCAACTTTCATTTTCAGAGTGGAACTCCATGTTTCTAAGACTCCACCGTGAGAGACTTGAGATATCTCACAGCTTCAGCTAAAACGGTGACAGAATCCATTTGGTCACCGCCTCCAGGCACGATCCCTCCCAGTACCCTAATCATTCTCCTCATTCCCCAGTGCTTAATTTCGGGGTTGCTGCAGTGACCATGGATCCTAGAAGACTTTCGAACAGATGACGATGACCTTTTCTTTGATTTTGAGCCATAACTGGAGCAAGTGTCATAGACACTTTCATAATTTTCGTTAGCCCTCGCAGTGCTGACCTCTTCCTCATCATGGTCTTCTAGTTCCTTACCTTCCAAGCTCAACAATGCGTCAATGTCCTTAGAGTCCTCTTCAAAAGATGATAATTCTCCTTCAACAGGAGTAGCTTTGTTCTTGTCAGAGTCTCGATTATAGGTAGCATGACCATTCAAGGCGGGACCAGTACATTTGTTGGCCATCGCGGGATGGAACATAATTCTGCTTTGGTTATCAGTCTGATCAAAGATAATGAAATTCTTTGGGCAAACCTCAGAGGGTTGCAGTTCAACTCTTTCAAAGGGAGTTACCTGCCTGGCACCAGAAGGTAAAACTGCATCAAGGGCCGAAACAAGAGGAGCATGCAACTAAGTGTCAACTGCTTCAGGTGCCAAAGGGAGTACAAACTTCTCGGGGTAAAAATATTTGTGATTCTGCATGGTAAAGTTCGGCTCCCAATCAGTAAACCCCCGGCTAGTAATTCAGGCATGTCTTTCGCAACTGGCAATTATTCTATCTCAAAGCCGGACAGAAGTTGCTAAAGGAATGGAAAGAAAGAGAGTAGGTACTAAGCAGAGTGCATTTTCAAAAAGGATGGCCGCTTCCTCCAATCAGCACTTATCTCAATGATGCCAATACAAGGAAAATACTGCCTAAACCAACGACAACTGATTCTAGACTACGTAACAGGTTTTAGCAACTGACGGAAATACTCAGACTGCAAAGAAAAGGGCATATAACATCAATATGCAACAATAAAAGGGATTAAAAAAAGAAGTGGTCAAATTGTTGCAGAGACATCAAGTAAAACCAGTGCGGTTTATCTTAGACAGTGAGAATTGAATTTTAGTATTCAAACTAACAGCGGCTCAATTTGCACATCCAGAAGAAACTTAAACGTTGACATGATGTTATATGTTTCAGAACCTTATCCAACCATCACATGTTACTTTCTAAACCCATTATAGCAGAGAGATATCCAAGCTCGCTCAGCCTGTTAAAGTTCAAAAAATATGAAATACAGATGCTCCTTCCTCACAATATCGAATGCTGGCAGCCAAAAACATTTCCTAGCAAAAATTCTGATATACAAAATGTCATCTGCGACACAAACTTTGCAAAATCCATCCCCCCTTCGAAGCCCAATAAAAGGAAGTGGATGAATTATTCACCTGGCAAGCTTGCGTTAGTTGGTAGTGTGCGATGAACCCAACATTCATTTTAATCTGCCCAACTTCTGTCACAGCTCCGTTTCTCCTTCTTGCTACTGCAACATACGTCCTCAATCCTCCCCCACAATTTTAATAAAGAAAAAACGCTCAGAAAAAGCTCCTTCGCAATGCAATGAAGACCTTGCCTACAGCAGAAAGGAACCACATAAGAATTCAGAGGTGATGAGAAAGCAATATGCAACACAGGAAGAAGACGTAACGCTCCATATAATGGTCAGACTGTACGAAACAAGCCCCAATCATTTCATGGATTACTTGACAAAGACCAAATGATCCATAGACTGTTCCCGTCAAATCCCAGGAAGTTTTGTGATTTCAAATTTCAAACAACAGGCACAAGAATATAGTTCTGCATATTCAATGCCGTAAAATCCACCCTGTTTAAATTTACATTTTGAACATATGATTGGAGCTAAATCAAACGATAACCAAAACTTGCGATAAAAATAACTACAGCAGCAAATAAGCGGGAGCAATATCCCTGACCTGAATTAAATTACAGAATCACATGAAAGAACACCGCCAAGCCAACAAAGTTATTTTAATCCACAAATAAGGATGTCCACGGCATCTTGAGGCCCAATCCAGAATATCAGAATAAAAATCAATCCACTCTCCTGAAAGTAAAGACTTGATCAAAATACAAAAACCACTACCATGTAGAACAAATAAATGAAATGTACTTCACTCCCAAATTCAACTTCTAGAAAATACAATAAAAAAGATTTTTCCTTTGAAGAAGTACAATAATCATCCCAGTTTAGAATCAGCAGGCATTGTAAGTCAGAAAAGCAAAGCCCTCCCCAACAAGTTAAATGCAATCTTGGACAGATAATCGTGATTTGAAATTCAAACCCCTTAATGTAAACAATATTCTCATCAAGAATGGAGTCAAGTCCCAATATTTTCCTTAAAATTTTGACTCGAGACCATATCAGTTAACAAATTTCAGATTAAAAACCCTAGTCACCACTAAATGGAGCGACTTTCCTTAACAGAAAATTAAGTGCTCTGAAGAACCAATTATGGGGAAAACAACTTCGAAACAGCATAGATCTTCAAAGCCAGTAAAGTCCCAGCCAATAACATAAACAATTGCTTTCAATGATTTCATTAATTCGAACGAATTCTAATGAGAAGCTGGGTAACAAACTGAGTCACAAAGACACGAGCTTTCTGATGATGAGGAAGATCAGGCACACAAATTCCACTAGATTTTTACTGAAAGACGAAGCTCTAGAGAGAAAGGAAAGAAACACAGTGAGACACAGAGAGAGAAGTTCAGGTCAATGAATATGCTCGTAACTTTTTTCATGGTGCTTATAGGGATGGGTGCCAGATGAAGACCGACAGAAAGAGGAGTCAAACCAGGACGATGTTAGCCGTTGGATGGGATAAGGGCACGCCTATGGAAATGCTCTTCCGTGCATTGCGATTTGCTGATGTGATGATAACCGTTGGATTAGAGCACGTGTGATCATAGTGGGGCCCACGGGGTTTGACGATCGGGTACCGAGAAAAATAGACATTCCATCCCCACTAAATTTTTGTTTTTTGTGGAGTTCATGTCATGCTTTGATAAATTTCGAACAATTATTTTAAACTAATCATAAATGGTAATAATTTATAAGTTTTAATACTCTTTCAGTCTTCTTCGTTATGGATTCTTATTTACAAGAGAGCTTTAGAAGTATAATTTTGTTTCTGCATGCAAGAAACAATTAATCTTGGTCTATGTGGGCCAAACGCCAAAAAATTAACCTTTATCTAAAGCATTTATTATAACTTAACTCTGCCCTTATTAAAGAGGGAGAATATGATCTTATTAGTAAATTAATCAACTTGGTCAATTTTATTTGACTAAGTAAGAATATTGTCGAAGAAAGGTTACACATATTGCATTTCTAAGGTTTATATTGTAACTGAATTTACTTGAGTAAGTTAATTCATTTGGAAAGAATATATAAATTTCTTATGAATATTTTAATTTTAATTGTTAATTGTGATGGACTTCCCTTGTTCCCTTCTTTATATGTCTGGGTCACTCGCAATACAACACTTTGCTGGCAAAAAAAAAGACAACAATACAATACTTTGACTTTGATGGCGCGCATGGGGCATGCTCAATTTTATGTAATACAGAAAAAATTTTAAAAGTCAATTTTAGTTTTTTTATATTACTTTTTTTGCCAACTAGTTTTTTTTTCCACATAATCACAGGTTAGTATTTAATACTCCTCCGGTCCTTAATATAGGACCCAATTCTTGAGTTGGTTTTGGTCATAAATATAAGACCCATTTTCCATATTTATCAATTTTCTCTAAATTACCCCTATGAATACTCCCTCAACCATGATCAAATAGAAGAGGGAGATGAGGTATTAAGAAAGATGATTATGGTGTTTTAGGAAAAATGTGTCACTTTTCTTATACTTAACTAACTTACCTAACTTCCTTAATTTAATCAAATTAGTTAAATGGGTCTTATATTAAGGACCGGAGGAGTATTATTTATCTAAAGCTAATCATTATCAAAGTTACAATTAGGAATAAATCTTCTAATATAATTTTTTTATTGTCGAGTTCAAGCATTTAATTTTACTTAAGTGTGTCTTCATACTGGATTTCTTTTTTTTGGCCAACGCTTTATGCTCGACTCTTTCACTGTTATTTTGAATTTTACTTAAATTTAGAATCCATGAAGCTATAGATCGTGTCATCCCTCTTTCAATATATGTTTGTTCGATTATGTCATTTTTTATTATTGTCAAGTCCATCTAGAAATAGATATTTAAAGATTTTTTTTAACATTTATATGTACTCAAACTTAACACTTGGAACTTAAGTAGTCAAATTCTCTTCTATTAAGACCAACATCTTAATTTTATATCCAATTTAGTGCGGGCTGATTTTAAGTCTGTGAAACAGACATTTGAAAAACTAAACTAAAATTTGCCAAGTCGCTTTGATGTGCATCATAGAAAAGGCTTCTCATAGGTATTTTCTGTTTTACAAATTAAATCTGAAAATACAAATATCACTTAAGGCAAAATTCCATTTTGATTTTACTTTATGGGTGGGCCATATAATAATTTATTTTATTTTTGTATTTAAAATTTGAGCTTAATATACACTACAGAATATTTTAATAAAACTTTCTCATATATTTAACTTTAAATTTTGATAGCAATGTAGATCTTTTATTGCATTTTTAATTGTTATGTTTTTTTGACCAGACATTTTTAATTATTACTAACAACACGTTTACTAAGTATCAAATTTTTAACACCAAAATATACATATTATTAAATACCTCACTGTGATGTCAGATTTTGTAAATAATAATAAATAGCAATACTTCACACATAAAAAAAATTGAAAATGTCTCTATTCAAGAGGTATGAAAATTTTTTTTGGCAATATACAAGTTCCATATACAAAACTGAGCATCCAAATGTCCCAAACTGATCAGGATGTTATGGTTATTTTAATTTTCTCTTTTATTAATACGGAAAAATAATTTTTATCCCTCAAAATTATTATCAATTTGGCTCAAGGTTCTTTTATATATATATATATATATTTTCATTGAGAACCCAATCCTTAAAATTAAATTTTTTATTTTGACTTATAAAATGAAGAGAAACTAAATGCAAATTTAAAGTACAACTTATTATCTATCTATATCTATTGTGTTTTAACTCTTTTAAATACATATGTACTAATTGTTTTAAACTATTACATATTCAAAGCAGTGCATACGACTTTAAGAGAAGCAAAAGACAAAGCTTTTGTAAGCTCAGTAGCGAATTATGAGCCACTAACTTAAAAAGTCACTTTAATTATGTCTAAGAAAATTAATATCATAATCCTCTCTTGTTTTTTCTTTGACAAATGGATGAGCATATATATACGAAGCTTATTCATGCTTAAGGCCCCATAAAACGTCAATTTATAATGGTCGAGTGGAAGAATAATTTTCCATTCAAAACATGTCCAATTCAGATACATATTCTCACTAGAATCTCTGATAAACTCATTTTGCTAGCTCTCTCTCTCTCTCTCTATATATATATATATTTCATGACCTTTTTTGAGAACATTTATATTATATGTGTTCACCCATCAATCATTGTATTTCAAAGATTTAACATCATCACATTAAAGTCATACTTTTTACTTGTAAGAAAATAAAATCGACAAAAAAAAGAGAAGCGTACTGATTGTGGATTTAAATATAACCGAAGCTTATATAGGATTTAAATCACTACACCCTGAATCTGAGTAGCACAATAGACATCCGATGCAAACAAAGAGAAAGCAGGAAAACTCAATGATTAGTACGAGAAATAATTGAAGAAAAAGCCCTATTAAAAATGTGTAATCGTTCATCTTTTAGAAATTTTTTTCCAAGCATATTTCAGATGCCAAGAAATTCTTCCTTCTAAATTAACAATCTCACAATAAATACAATATGGGATCAACAATTAAATAATTGATTCTTTGTTTTTTTGGCTAACTTGAGAAAGTTATTCTTAATTAAGTATGATAATGTTAAAATGTTATCCAATAACATTGGATATATATTGTTTTTGTAGGCATTACATAACAAGGTAAAAATAAATCATACTTGTTAGGTTTGAGATTTAATTAGTGGTAGATACAGTCCATGATCACGCAATAGGTCCGCTCATACGCATTTATTATTATCTGTTTTTCCCATCACCTTAACACTTACTATGTCATCAACTCATCACTAGTTGATTTAACTCCCAAATAAAATAAACTAGTAACAGTAATAGAAGATTACTTTCTTTTTGGACTGAATATTAATAGAAGATTATTTTTAATAAATAGAAATTGAGGAGCCACTAATAAACATAAATAACTTTAAATGACATATCACTTCCGGTTCTTGATATAACAGCTAAATAACCATTTTAAGAAGATTAAAGAAACTAGTTAAATTAGTTATTTGTAGTATATACACAACTTCCTTAAATTATATTTAATCATGTACATTAAAACTATACTTGGGTAAAAATATCTTAAAATTATTAGGAATATTTTTTAGAATTCATTATAAAATTGGAAGAGAAAGTAGATCGTGATCTTATATTTAGAATTGATAACTGGCTTTTATATTTAGGATTAGAGGTAGTATCTCATATAACAGCAACGACACAAAATCAAGGATCAAAATTTAAATTAAAAAAAAGAAAAAGAAAAAGAAAAAGAGCTAAAGCCAATCTTTTTGCCCCCACAAACAATGGTTAAGATGGTTTCAGTTTTTTAGACTCCATTCAATTTACAGTTTTAATATTGTTTTTGTTCTTTAGAAAAACAATTTTTTTTGGCCTGTTAAGATTCCATGAAATTAATTTCATGTCGAGATCAATAAGTTACTTCTATTATTCTTAATATAAGACTTATTTAACTAATTTGATTAAACTAAGAAAATTGGGTAAGTTAGTTAATTATAAGAAATATGATATGTTTTTCTTAAAATACTATAATCATCTTCCTTAATATCCTCTTTTTCTCTTCAACTTGATTATGATTAAGGGAGTATCCATAGAGGTAATTGAGAAAAATTAATAAACATGAGAAATAGGTTTTATATTTAGGACCAAAATTAACTCAATAATTAAGTCTTATATTAAAGACCAAAGGAGTACGATTCAAGAAAACTAATAAGCTGTTAATTAATGGTGTTGCCATTTTATCTTATAAAAAGGAGAATACAAATTTAAATTTTAATAAACACAAAGAGAGTT
The DNA here is from genome assembly GCF_004799145.2 of Neltuma alba. Taxonomy (NCBI): domain Eukaryota; kingdom Viridiplantae; phylum Streptophyta; class Magnoliopsida; order Fabales; family Fabaceae; genus Neltuma; species Neltuma alba. The sequence continues at coordinate 81,952 of NW_021633999.1, forward strand.
TTTTTTTAACTGTTTTTTTTATCTGAAAGGGATCAATCTTAATTTCAATGTAATTTGAAAATACTTTATTCTACCTTTAAAAAAAAGTCACCGTTGAAGAGAGAAAAATGGAATGGACAACTTGTCAACTTTGACCTTTAAAATTAAAAGGGTTAATATAATTTTTAGTCCCTCAAGTTTATCTTCATTTTGGTTTTGGTCTCTCAAATTTCAAACAATAAGTTTTGATCCCTCTAGGGATAAAATAGTCCAAATTTTTATTGGGTTATAGGGACCAATACTTGAAATGAAAAAAAACTTGAGGAGATCAAAACTTATAATTTAAAATTTAAGGGACTAAAACCAAAATAAAAAAAACTTGAGGGATCAAAATTTATGTTTATCCAAATTAAAAATTATATAGATAGTTTGGACTGCACAGCGCAATAAGAAGCGACGTGGCAACTTCAAGAAATACTAAAGGGAGCACGAGTTGACGGCGACATTGACTATCAGAGAGAGAAAGAGGACGCTGCTGGACAAGAAGCACGAGGGCAGGAGCAGAGAGACGATGACGGCGAGCCATACCCACGACGGCGACAGACAAAGGAGCGCAAGGATTCCTGCGAAGAGCATTGAGCTAGTCAAACGAAGTTTGGGGGTTAGGTTTTTTTAGCAGAAGTGAAGCATGTCGGTCAGCCCCTCTTGTTCTGCTTTATTTTATTTTTTATTTTATTTTAAAAAACACCAAAACAGCGTCGCTTTTAACTCTGGATCCTGGCGTGGGAGAAAAAGTAACCCGCGTGGCCCATCAAACCCATCGGGTTGAACGGGTGATACCCGGTTAATGCCAGGCTAACATTGTTGATCGTTTCCTGGTCTGATCACTTAACCGTCCGATCCTAACTAAATAAGCTCTTGTAATTGATGAACTTCAGTTAACTAAATAATCTCCCGTTCTAAGGGAGAGAAAACTATGCCATGGCGTATTGTCTCTTTTAATAATCCACTTGCTTCATCCCCCCGACCTCCAGTTTTACTGGAAATTTTTAGTTTTGTTTACTGAAAAATTCTGCTAGTTTCTTCTTGTATTTGGTCAAAACTCAAGACAACCTAATGCTTTGGGGAATATTTTGGAGGCTACGGTTTTGTGCGTATAGAGAACGCAATGTCTAATACAATACAACAGCAAAAGCCTTGAAATTTCCTTGTGAGGGGGGGGGGGGGAAGAAATTAAAGCCTGACAACCATTAACACTAAATACACCTTCAACACGAGTAGTTTTATTCATTATAATTGTTTTAAAATAAACAAAGTTGTTGATAGAAAACATCAAATGAATAAGTATAGTTGTTGGCTGGACTTGACTAACTGTCGTTGAACATTCGCAACTTGGTCCCACTTTCGGAATATTTCTGTTTAATCTCTTTATTACGTTAATCAAGAACCAAAACCATATCATTTCTCAGTAAGGCTGAAAAACTAGGACTTGGTTCCAGGTTGCTGAAAGTGAAAGCTGAAGGTTGAAGCAAGAAACTACAATCACATGGATGCAGCCATTGCTTTAATGCTCATAGAAGCTGCATTGATTTTGTTGGCTATAGCAATTTCTAAAGCTATCAGATTAATCTCTGCACATGATGATAGGTAACATCTTTTATAAATGGTCCCCTACTCTTTATACTCTAGTTCGGTTTGCTGATAGTCTAATATTTATTTATGATTTCTTTCCATTGTAGTTGTAAAGATGTTGTTGATTTGATTCCCACGGGGTCTTTTCATGCCATTGTTGCTCCTCTTGCTACCCAGTATAACGTCTTTCTTAGCTTTAGAGGGGAAGACGCTCGTGACACTTGAAGTTATCTATATGAAGCAATCTGTGATGCAAACATTCAAACTTTTATGGATCACAAGCTCCACAAAGGAGAGCATATCTCACCGCTTCTTTTGAAAACAATAGAGGAATCAGAGATATTTGTGGTTGTTTTCTCCAAAGATTATGCTCCTTTAACATGGTGTATGGATGAGCTTGTTCATATTATGAAATGTAAGGATAAATACCAAAGGCTTGTCATCCCTATTTTCTACGGCGTAGATCCATCAAATATTTGCAAACAAAATGCAGGTTTTGGAGATGGATTTGCTAAGCTGAAACAGAGATTTAAGCACAACCAAGTAAGAATGCAGGAGTGGAAAAATGCTTTGATCCAATCAACAAATCTCTCTGGGTCGGATTCAAAGAATATCAGGTAGGTTCTACTCATTCTTCACTTATATTTTTCTTTCTCTGGGCATTCAACATAATCATCTTTTAAATCAAAGTCTTCACAAGGACATTTTTAATGTGTTGAAATTGAGTTTTGATGGACTTGATGACCCACAGAAGAATGTATTTCTTGACCTAGCATTTTTCTTGAATGAGGCATTGAGGATTTCTCTGGATTGTACAAGACGATTATATGGTTCTTCTGCATGTATTGAGATAAGTGTACTTAAAGAGAGATCCCTCATTTCAGTGCATGAAAATTGTTATATTGAGATGCATGCTCTTCTAATGGACACGAGGCTTGAGATTTTTGGGCAACAATTCATATCTAACCCTGAAAGACCCATTCGACTGTGGAGGCACGAGGATATTTATCATTTTTTCTACAATGACAAGGTATTCATTTATTTTTATTATTTCTTTATTCTCTTGATATTTATTTTCCTGTCCTTGCGAGTCAGCATGTATTTGTTTATTGTAAGATTAAATGAATTGTTTGAATAAAGTGCACAAAGGCATATTCATTTAGATTTTTTCTAGAAGAAATGTATTTGATTGTTCTATTTGTTACTTGATCACCTTTTACATGTTAATAATTTTGCCCGATAATATGATGACTAGGGGGCTGAGGCAATTCAATGCTTATCATTAGACATGAGCAAGATAAAAAGGACCAAATTGACAAGTAGTAATTTTCAGAAGGTGTGTAATTTAAAATTCCTTAAATTGTACTACTCAGATGGGAAAAAGCCTTCGAAAGTGAATATTTTTGGAGATTTGGATTCTCTTCTGAAGAATTGAAGTTCCTCTGTGGGTTGATTGTCCTCTTCAATCTCTGCCATTAAGCTTTTGTACGGAGAACCTCGCTCATCTTATAATGCCAAACAGTCATCTCCAACAACTTTGGAATGGAGATCAAGTAAGTGCTTGGTTTCTATGTTTAAAGATATAATTAGTTTTTACTTTTTTTTGGGGGTGTGAATCATGTTAACAATGCTCCTT
>NW_021634000.1:0-41696 GCF_004799145.2 Neltuma alba
TTCAGTATAATGAGAGGCATGGCCATCTATACGTAGCATGTAAAGAGAAAGAAAGTGGTGCTGATATAATAGAAGATCTGGAAATGTAAGTGATATTTAATAGGCTATAGAAGTTGTCATTTGTTATATTATTGTTGTTAATTTCGTTACTGAAATTGTCACTGTGCATGCAAAGTTGACAGATTGTTGGGCCTGTCACAAGAAAGGTCTGGCTCATTCAGCAGTATGGAAACTGAATATGAACCAGTGGGGTATGAAGATATGGGTGCGGCCTTAATGTATGAAGTTAGAGGCTGTTCTAGCAATATAACATGTGGAGTACAGTATGCACCAACACCATATCTTGAGATGAATTGTTCAAAATGGAGGGAATTGATTTTAGGACAGCTGCAAAATTTTGCCCATACAAAAGAGTTTAAAAAGTCAGTGCACAAATATAGAATAGCACATGATTTTGAGTTCAAGTATGTGAAGAATAGTAAGGACAAGATGTTGGTGAGATGCAAGGTTGAAGGTTGCCCATGGAAGATATGTGCAAATGCAGTGGGGAAGAAGACTCCTTTCCTATGCGTGACGACATTTGTAAATGAACATGTGCATAGTGCGCAAGACAATCTCCAAGTCAGCCATGGTGGAAGAGCTAGTTTGACATCAGCAATTATAATTGATGAGGTAAAGAATCACATAGACAAACGGCCTACTGAAATAATGACAATGTTGAAAAGAGACTATGGGGTGAATCTAACATACAAGCAAGCATATAAAGCTAAGGAAAAAGCAATGGAGGAAATACAAGACAGACCTGAGCAATCTTACATGCTAATACCTTGGATTTGTCAAAGACTAAAGGAAAGTGATGAAAAAAACTACTGCTGAATGGGTGCTACTGGGAATAACATATTTGAGCGAGTTTTCATAGCTTATGGGTGTTGTATAGAGGGTTTCTTAACTGGTGGTAGGCACATATCGTATATGGATGGAACTCACCTAAGTGGACCATATAATGGAACATTGCTGTCAGCATCGGCTTATGATGCGGACAATGAATTGTTACCATTTGCAATTGCCATTGTAAAGAGGGAAACATATGAGGATTGGTCATGGTTTCTGTATATGATTAAAAATATCATTGGCTCTAGACAGTTAATAATAGTTTCAGACTGTCACAATTCAATCATAGCAGCTGTCTGAGCAATATTTGGAAGTGAGAGGCATGCATATTGCTATAGGCATGTGAAGGAGAACTTCAGTGCAGAACTAGTTAAAGCAAACAGAGGCAAGAGAAAGACAAGTAAGTCCATGAAGGAAGATGGGTTGCAATTGCTTGATAATATCGCATATGCAAGGCTTAATGGTGAGTTCGATAAGGCAATGGACCACATGCATTGTTTCTCTCCACAGTTATTCCAGTGGCTCAATACTCATGGAGATGTGGAAAAATGGGCATTGAGTAAGTTTCCATATCGACCGTGGGACAATATAACTACAAACCTTGCCGAATCATTTAATACTTGGTTGATAAAGGAAAGGAGGCACAACGTTACACAGTTTATCCATAAGCACCGTGAGAAGGTAGCCAAAAAAATGTATGCAGCTAGTGTGACAATGGGTAGATGGAGAAATGGAATAGGACCAAATATTGATGAACACGTAAAGAAAAATGTTGCCCTTGCTGAACATATGTTGCCTGAACCGTATGGTGGGGGCAGGGTTGTTGTCCACACATCCCATGGAGCCTTGCGTGTTGATCTCGGTGCATACACATGTAGTTGTGCAGCTTGGCAAATGTCGAGGATCCCTTGTCCACATGCTTGTATAGCCATAAAGTCCATGCATGGAAATGTCTATGACTTTGTTGAAAATTACTACAAGATCACATCCCAAGAAAAGATTTACTCCCGCTGCATGATACCAGTGGTCCCCATTGACAGGCCTGACCCAAATACCATTTTGATGGAAAATATTTCAGAGCAAATTTTTCTGTTCCCACCTCAGACTAGTCGACCTGCTGGAAGGCCAAGAGCTAACAGACGCGAATCACAATTCTAGAACAAGAAGATATGCCACTGTGCAAATTGTGGTGAAGCTGGTTATACACGGAGGACCTGCAAAAACCCAAACCCAGCATGAAAGTGGCTGTAAATGTTAGAACAGGCGACATTTTTAGTTATTTTGACCCCTTTGTAATTTTTTGGGCAAAGGGTTTAATGTAAATGATGCACAGCATGCAGAGGGTGTAAGTAATATGTACTGCATGCATGGGTTGCAAGCTTTTTAGGTGACAAGCAAACATTAAGTGCAAGTATGACCTTAATGTTGACTTGTCATTTAATACAGAAAATGCTATTACTGTCAGTAGAAATCTGGTTTGTTGTCAATGGTTAGAGTAACGTTGTTAATAGCTATCATTTTGTTGTCAATGTCAATGTTAAATAGTGAATGATATTGTGGAACCAATCTTCTGAACTCCTTCACATTATTGCCCTATAATGAATGAAGATGTTTTATTAACTTGACCTTTATGCCATTTTCACTGAACTTAGTTACGTCTAATATTAGTGACTGGTTCTCTAGAACTCAACTTTGCAGCTTAGATTTAGTCATCATATACAAATGTGTTGTGATTCCATATAATTGTGTTGTCAACATGCTTCCAATGTTGCTTGATTCCCTGATCAGTGGCTAGTTCCCTTCATTCCCCTGAACGGAAGTTCCAGTGTTTGTGTTGTCAATTCATATGATGACATTGTCATTATGGTTTAAAGTGTTGTGCACGTGCATGCTGCGAGAATAACATCCTTGTGTCCGGATCAGTTTCCCCTAACTGCAACATCCATTTTCCATGTTATTAATTAATTTGATCATGTTGTCATTATATATAGAAGTGTTGTCATCTTGTATAACTATGAGAAACATCTGATTTGCTCGACTTCCCTATCTGTTGCCCCTGAATGCGACTTGTAGCTTTACGTGTCGTTAACTGCTATGATAGTGTTGTCACTATATTTAAAATTGTTGTCACTTATGCTACCCAGGTTTCTCCATTGCTCTCCCCATTCAAACTTTCACTTTCGGTGTTAACTTAAATGATGGTATCATCACTTCATATGCAAGTGCTGTTTAATTTTATGATGGTGTTGTCATTATATATGAAAATGTTGTCAACGTGCAAAATAAGGAGGACATCTGATTACTTCCTTTTCCTACATAGGGTATCCCCGGAAGCAAACTTTCCAGTTTCTGTGTTGTCATTATATATGAAAGTGTTATCATTATCTTCGTGAGTGTTGTAAACACGCAACTCCTATTTTTATGCAAGTCTTTACCCCAGGTTTCTTTTTGATTGGCTGAAATACAAATTACTAGTTCACGTGTAGTCAACATATATAAAGGAATTGTCCTTCTTAATGAAAGTGATGTCAACGTCCCTATCAAGAGTTTACATTTCAAAGTAACTAGAACATGTAATGAACTTACCTAATAGCATGGTGTCAATAAATACGGAAATGGTATTAAACCATTTATAATAGTTGTCAACGTGGTTCATACATTATCAGAACTTGAATTTCTTACAATATAAGTGGTGTTTCCAAAGTACACGCACACACCAGACATAAGATCACCATTTGGCAAACGGTTTGTTTCTGTACAAAACAAGCGGTTCATTTGTAATATAAAGCCTAACACCAACCACAAACAACCATGTATACTACTTGGATAAATGCTACCGCTTTGTAGTCTTCTTTTCTTCTTGAAGTAGCTTCAAAGCTTCAGCCCTCTTAACGTTTCCCTCATGGTTAACCAACCACCATAACAGCTCAAGTATAAATATAGTGACTTGTTCATCTATGTAATCCAAAGCCACATCCGGGGACCATTTGCTTAACCATATCAAAACATGTACACCGCAGTCTTTCCTGGGCAAAAAAAGTCATTCATAAATTGTTAGTCAACTAAAAATAATTTATGTTCAATAATGATTGGTCAGAGTCAATGGCACTCACAAGTTGGTTTGTTGTGGAATATGAGGCATAATTATATCTACCTTTGGCTTCTTCCCAATGAGCTCTGGTTTGACCAATTCAATTATATCATAAAAGCGATCCCTCTAAACATAAACACATGACCATAGTAAGTAACAAATTTATACAAGTAACAAATTAATATAATAATAACACCATTATTAAGGTTCTCTTATTCAGTTCTTTCGCATGCATTGTGAGTAGCTCCTTTAGGATCCTCCAGAAATCCCTTTTTCTTGCCTTTCTTCTGCTTAACACCATCGACCTTCATCGAATCAAGCACATAAAAATTAAATGTCTTCGACTGGAGGACATAACAGAACCAGTGGTCAGCCACAAGAGCAGGCCCAAAAATCAGATCACAATCTCCTATGTTGTACCCAACATGCTTAGGTAATATTTGCTTCTTGTGCTCAGAAGCCCTCCAACTAACAAGACGTGACACCATTTTCAGTTATAATTTAAGCTTGTGTTAAAAACAAGCAAATATCGATAAGGCAATGAAATAAGTTATTCATCTAACCATGAAGTAGGCATCAAACAAGTGTCTTTTCACATTTCCTTCCTCTTTCATATCCGCCATCAAGGTCTTACATACAAGCGACATCAGCTGCATGTTTATTTCTTGGATTCCACCCAGTGAAAGTAGTTCTTCCTAAGTGAGTACTTCATCATGCATATCAACTATTGGCCTGAAAAAGGAACAAAAAATAATTCAGTCCTGGATATGATTTTGTTGTCAACTCATATAAGTGACGGGTGAAAACATAATGAAAAGTTGTCATTTTATAATAACTTACTGGTCATCCTGATCCCGTGAAGGCATCCTGGATATGATTTTAAAAAATTTGTCCTTGTCCTCCAAAGTCCTCTTTCTCTTATGCATTTCCTTCATCCAGATCTATGGAGATCTAACCGTTGGTTTAATCACCCTCTTTGATCTTCAGAGTTGTTGTCCCTCCTCCACTCCTTCCCCACTCACATCACAGATTGCTTGTCCTTCATTGGTAGCCTCATCATCATCACCTTCTCCTTCTCCTTCTTCTTCACTGGTAGATTTATCCTTGTCACCTTCTCCTCTTCCTTCTTCTTCACTGGCAGATTTATCATCATCAACTTCTTCTACTCCATCTTCTTCACTGCTACATTTATCATTGTCTTCCTCTTCTCCTCCTTCTTCTGTTTGTACAGATTTACCCTCTTCTCCTCCTTCTATGGGAGACTCATCATTATTCCCACCCACATTGTCCTCAAAATCTTCATCAATGTGAAAACTGTCATCATCTCTTCCAACTCCTTCTTCTTCCACCTCAATTGGCTCCTTACTTCCCTCTTGGACGCCTTTTTTATGTGTCTCTTTTGTCAGCTGAACCTTCAGCAACTCTTCCGCAATTACATTGAGTAGTCTTTTATTGCTCTCATCAATAATAGTCACCAATCGTCCATATAGATTGTTCAACTCCTGCAACAAATACCATCAAATTCAACATAATCCACATACTAAACAACTAAAAACACTACACAAAGTAACACATACCGGGTCTAGATAAGGAACTCCTACTTTGTCCTCTTGCCCCACTTTCACATCTCTTTGTGTCCCTCCAAACAACAACCCTATGTTGCTCTCCCTCTCTATCTTAACAACTTCTTTAACTCTCACCTCATTCCAGTACTCAATAGCATTTGCAGCATCATGCACATCATTTTTTTCAGCCTGAAGTGCTCGCAAAAATATATCTGCAACATGAAATAAATAAAATTATATAAATATCAATTAAATCAAACATTGACAAATTACATTACATTACATACCAACAGCAAGTACACACAGCCGTTCACATTAGAGCTCCCACCACTTCTGAATGCTTTAACATAAGCCTTCAACTCTTTCGCCAAGTCCTTCATAATATATGTAGCCCAATCATAATGCTCAAACTCATTCATGGTGCAAGCTATCAACTTCAGTAACCGGTCACTTACTTTATCCCTTGAATTTGGACATAGAAAGGTTCCAAGGGTGTACAACATAAACAAAAACTCAAATTTATCATCATGCTGTCCAGATTTAATGTCATTTAATATCTTGGTAAATGACACTTTATAGTACTCCCTCTTCAATTGTTAATATGTTGGATTATTTTCATCTACTTTGGCCTTTACTACTTCCTCAGTGTTAGGTAAACCAAGAAATATTTTAACATCTTCTTGCTTGAATTCCTTTGAAATACCCCTAATTCTGAATTCATGTGTTGCTAGATCATATGAACGAAGAAAAACCACTAGTAGGTCACATGGGAGTCTCTCACATGCTACATGCAGCAACTTTGAGAACCCTATCTTCTCTACTCTCTCCCTCAAACTTGCATTATCATTTACAAAGTCCGCCAATGACCTGAATTGGGACAGAGAGCACCGGGTTTGGAATAGAATTTTGTTCTTCCTTGTTTTCTTTCTCTCAAGCCTTGATTCCCTAGCCTTGTCATTGTACCTCTTTTTTTCCTCCTCACACAACTCTTTCCATGCCTTTGACACTTCCTTATTCTATTCCTTAAAACGCTTTGACCTCTTTACCCATAATTTCTCATAAAACTCCTTCCTAAACAACATGAATCCATTCTGTACTGATTTCGATGAATCTCCTTCCAAGACCATCTTCGCTCTTCTACATATAAACAGTCACTGATGCTCAACTGTTGTCATTCACTATACATTCGTTGTCAATCGCAATATAAACATTCAAAATATCATCTTCAACAATCACTAGTACTCAAATGCTGTCATTCACTATGCAATAGTTGTCAATTGCTACACCTCTGTAATAACTTCCACTTACAGATGTTGTCACCCTCACACACAAATTAGCCAAAAATGATTATGGAAAAAGTAATCACCAAAATATAACGTTTCCTCACCTCATTCAGTACAGTGAGGCTTAATTTTTAATTAACAATAAAATCATTCAAAAAATCAAAACAGTCACTTGTACTCAAATGTTGTCATTCACTATGCATTCGTTGTCACTCGCAATAAACCATTCAAAATTTCATCTTAAGCAGTCACTACTAGTCAAATGTTGTCACTCACTATACATTCGTTGTCACTCGTAATAAAAACATTCAAAAATTCATCATCAGGAGTCACTACTACTCAAATGTTGTCATTCACTATGAATTTGTTGTCAATCGCAGTAACAACATTCAAAAAATCATCTTCAGCAGTCACTCGTGTGACAACCGTTCTCTCAAAACCATTTTAGATTAAATTCAACAATTTATTTGAATGATTAACCATAATAGAAAAGAAGAAACCTTAAAATTTTAAAATCGCTATCATGGTTAAAAGAAATAAACTTATATTACGAGCCACATCAATCGTTAACTTGGGCCTTAGACTTTCAAAATCCAGAAATATCATTCAACCGTTAGCCCAAACCAAACTTATACTTTCAAACACATGAACTGATAAAACATTTTAATATAAGTCATGGAGCCCATTAGTCAAAAGTCAACACCATCAAAAGAGTGTAATATGCAAAGTCTTAAATATCTCTAGCCTTCAAACGACCCCCATATCAGATAGTAGTAATTAAAAGTATTAATTTACGGGATTAGAGTATATAGGTCCTATGTGGCAATATATAACAAGTCAACACATAAAACAAAAGCAGGGAGGCTATACAAGCTATAACATCACACTATGCTTCCGGAGCCTTCCTTGATGGGCCACCACCTGAACTATCACCTGAAGATAGTAAAAACCACGGGGTGAGACAAATGCCTCAGTAACCAACTAACTCATCATACATACTAACATGTGCTCGTTAGGTGTCAAGTGGGATAATTATTAAATCTCAATATATATATTAATGAAAACACAAATATGTATATTCAAATAATCTCAATCATCCAAACTCTCATTACGGGGGCTAACACATAAGCCACATAAGTCTATCCCTTACTATAAGGGATCAATCCGACATATAGGCCTATCTCACACTTTGGGGGACGAATAAGTAGTCACAAAGGTCCATTCCTTATTATAGGCCTATCCCACACTTTGGGGGACGAATAAAAAGCCACAAAGGTCTATCCCTTACTCTAGGGACGAAGGAAGAAGCCAACCAATGTGCATCAATGGCGGCCTCACCATGTGGTAGGATAGTGCTCAATCCAAAATCCAAATAACAACCAATCATTCACAATACAATGAAAAATGTCTAAATCTTTTATCAGTATAATCCATAAGATATAAAATCATATATCTTTTCCAAACTTCCCAATCACAATTTCAAAAATCCCACAAGACAATTTTCATAGCTCAGAAGATATAATATATCTACTCGAATTCCAAATAACAAATATTATTCAAAAATAGGAAAATACTCACAAACAACATATTAGCACATATAACAAGTGGAAAGTGGTTACCTCTCACCAAAGCAATACTAAGGATTATCACAAGGTCAATCCTTTGCTCAACCAATAATTAATCTACACAATTAATATAACCACATATTAATATAAACTAATTAATTAATTAATTAAACTTATCTATATTAGTTAAATTTCTAATTTAATTAAATTCTTATTCTAAATTCCCACAACTCTCATAACCCAAAAATTATTAAGTATTTTAGAAACAACTTAAAATTTCTAACAACCCAAATTATTTATTTACCACCTTCAAATTATTTATCTTAATAAAAAGGATTTTCCACAATTTCCAAATATAAAATTATTATGTTCTAAATTCTAAAAATCTCATTTTAAGTTTAAACCTCAAAATCAAACTCTAAAAAATTCAATAATACTTCAAATATTTATAACTAAATAATCTAATCAAAACTTTAATGGTATAACTACCATATATATATTTCCATAAATAATAAACTTTTGAGCTACAATAATTATTTTAAAACCTCCAGTCACCAATAAATAAAACTAAACCGATTAAAATCTCAATAATATATCAAACAATCGAAATAAATTATTTAACTTAAATTTAATTGGTAAAAATATGATATATCCAATAAATAACAGATTTTCAACTAAATAAATTGATTTAAATACTAAAACTAATAAATAGACAAATCTAAACCGATTAAAATTAACAACTCATTTACTTCTAAATTTCTATAGCCATCTTTTATCAAAACTCAATATTTATATCAGATATAAGTCTCAAAATTTTCTCCAATCACTATAGTAATAATGTAAATAGAAAGCTCAAAATATACAGGAAATATTCATAAAGAAAGTTTGATAAAAAGAAGTAATTTTATGCACCTAAAATATCTTCAAAGCTTGCCTTCTTCCTCACAGTGACCGTCGATAGCTCTCTGCACTCTTTCACGCACTCTATCTCTCTTTCTCTCTGTCTTTCTTGTGCTGAGGAGGCAAAATGAATTGTTGGGTGTGTATTTAACACCCCCCCGGCACATTTATTGGGGAAGGGGGGATTTTCAAACTCAACCCCCAACCTCCATTGCCCCGCCCCAAAACTTTCCAACAATTTCGGTGGAAAGTTAGACTTTTTTAAAAAAAAATTTGTATTATTATTTTATTATAATTATTTTTTTTACATAAATCCTAAAAATTAATTTAGGATATTACAACTCGTACTCAAATGTTGTCATTCACTATGCATTCATTGTCACTCGCAATAAAAACATTCCAAAATTCATCTTCACCAGTCACTAGTACTCAAATGTTGTCATTCACTATGAAATCGTTGTCAATTCCTACACCTATGTAACAAACTCCACTAATAGATGTTGTCACCATCAAACACCAATTACCCAAAAATGATTATGCAAAAACTATTGACAAAATAAATCGGTGCCTAGCCTCATTCGGTTCACTGAGGCTTAATCTTTAATTAACAATAAAATCATTCAAAAAATCATCTTAAGTAGTCACTCATGCTAAAATGTTGTCATTCACTATTCAGTCGTTGTCAATCGCTATACCTATGTAATAAACTCTACTAACAAATGTTCTTACCATCAAACACCGATTAGCCAAAATGATCATGCAAAAGTTATTAACAAAATAAATCGTTCCCTCTCCTCATTCAGTATCGTGAGGCTTAATCTTTCTTTTATTAACAAACAAATCATTCAAAAATTATCTGAAATCAACTTACCTTTGCGTGATTGACCCATTAGTTCAACCTAATAACCTTATTACTCTCCAAAATCTGTAATCTCTGATGTAATTGATTGCCCAATGACAACAACCATGTAAATAAAATAAATAATCAACTTACCAGACCCTAGTAATGGTGACGATCTTCCCCTCACACCAACAGTGCTCCTCCGACAGCGACTGCTCCACTCACAGCTACGATGTTCCCCTGAAGGCGATGCCGCTTCCTCTCACCCTCACGACGGCCGATGGCAGTTCCTCATAGGCACGATGTTCCTTCCCCTCACAGCAACTGGCAATTGTGGCGCAGAGATGTGGGCACAAGAAGTTTCACAACGGCACAATGCAAATAACCTATCCCGCGTTCCGTCTTTTTTTTTTTTCAAATTTTCCTCAGGGGCAATTCTGTCTTTGGCTAACATTTGCAAATGCCAGATCAGTACCCCAAGTTTGATATGGTATTTTGCTTTTCACATGCACTTATCTGGGTTTTCACATATTTAAGGGTATTTTTCTGTCTTTTTCCCTAAAAAAATCACTCAATAAAGTAATTTTGAAAAACCTTTTTATTAATAATTAATTTCAACATTTGGTGTCAAAAAAAGATAATTTATTTAAACATTTAGTTATTCATAGAGTATAAAGACTGCATGCGAATGGAATAAGGTTTTTTGTTTTTATTGTTGTTACACTCATTGGCCTAATGTAACTATGAGGGTAGAGCTGCACCCACCAATGGCATTATGAGACTGTGTCTAATAGAATAGTCACTTACAACATGATGAATTAATATTCAAATTCCCATCAAAAAATATGTCCACTTTTAGTGTGCTATAATACCTTAAACAAAATTATCTAAAATATGAGAATATTTGTATTTAGCCAAAAAAAAAATCCAACACCTTAATATTATTTTTCAAGTGCATCTAACACCCTAATTTTATATAAGAATGTTAAATGTTACTTTAACCCACCCTAATATACATATATTGTTATGTATTTTTGGGCACTAAATGTTTAATCTTGATTTACTACTTTTTGATAGACTAATCTCTTCCGCTCGATCTAATTATCCATGTTTAACTGTATCTAAGCATAACGGAGGGCTAGAGAGGAGTTGAACTCAATTACTCACATGTAAGCCCAATATCTGTGCAGTGACGTTGGGCGCGTTTAGTATTGAATATTGGATTAGACCAGCTAGATTAGACTCGAAATGGGCCAACTAGTCACCTTATTGGTCTAGTCAAATGCAAAAGGTTTGGTGGGTTAACCTGGTTGTGTTTGTTTTTTTTTTTAAAAAAAATTCTTTTAATGCTAAAGAATTATTAATCAGGGACTAAAATATTGGAAATAGGAATGTTTTATTACCGTAAATCAATTTTGATATTTTGCTTAAATGAATATTGAGTGATTTTAATAATATGATAATATGATATCAATTTATCAAGGGAATTGAAAATGAAATGAAAATATAAGCATATAATTATTTTGTTAGAAATTTAAGATATTAAATTGATATTTAGTTTTTTGAATAGCATGATAAGAATTTAAATTAATTGTTAATTTTGTATTTTTTATCAATTTGACTCTGATATGCCCTGCTCATTTTTAGCCTATTGTCTCAAGTGGTTCAAAAGGTGTCCGGTTTTCCTTACCTTGCATCTTGTACGCATATTTCCAGGAACAAAAGTTTCACTTTTTCCCGCCCTACTTCGCTATGATCGCTGCCTCTTCCTAAACGCGCGTGCTTTCACGCGTCATGTCGTTACCGCCACATCACACCTAACCCGACCAGCAGCCAGAAAATCAGAGAGAGAAGGGAAGAAAGGAGTTTGAGTTTTGACCATCCATGGTGATCGTCTTTTTCTTTCTTCTTTCTTCATTTCGTCCTCCTCACTCCACTCAACTTCTCATCTGTCTTCCCCTTATCTTCTCTGAACCCCTCATGCATAACCAGAAGCTTTAGCACAGGAGGGTGTGCCAAAAACACAGAAGACATGAAGATTGTTGGGGTGCTTCTCTTTGTCTTCTTCTCCATGTTTCTTACTCTCGGCTTTGCAGCTTCTTCGTCTTCTTCTCCCTCAGCTAATAATTCTACATGCCCCATGTATCTGAACTATGTGCTGAGAATCCCGTGGAACTCCTCCATGTGCCAAAATTTTCATCCTCTGCGTTCTGTAAGCGACACTCGAAGAAGCCATTGTTGCCAAACTTTACTGTCCCTAATTGGCATAGGGCTTGCTCAGCACCTTAAAGAAACCTCCATGTTCAACCTCCCAGATCTTCGTACTTCCAATTCTTGCCTCCGTGACTTCCAATCCAAGCTCTCTTCCCTATCTCTCCCGGATGACCTCACCTCGGCTTGCTTCGACCCGCTTCAATTTGTGGTTAGCCCTAACGTCTGCGCGGGGATCCAAACGATTCGTGATTGGATCGGGAAGCTCGGAGAAATGACGCCACTTAACCGGGGATGCAAACCGGACCTTACTGACCTTACTCTCTGTGGTGCGTGCGTGGCGGCGGGGTTTCAGGTTCAGCAGGAACTCACAAATATTGATGGTAATTCTTCACACGCCACAAATTGCTTTCACTTTGCTATTTTGTATGCTGCTGGTATTGTGAATGAGTTTGGGCCGATGAGTAATGGTGCTGTGACGTGCATTTTTGGCATGTCGGTTTATCCAACGTTGGATTCTGAAGAAAGTGGTCGCCATCAAGCTCTTGTGTTTGGGTTAACCGGAGCTGGGGTTGGGTTGTTAGTCATGTTCGCTTTGTTGGGTCTGTATCTATGGTATGATAGGAGGTGGAGGAGGAGAAAACATGAGAGTTTTCTGTTTGATATTGATCCTGAAGAGCAAGGATCTAGGCCTAGGATGAGGCCTAATACGGGATCAATATGGTTTAAGATTGAGGAGCTTGAGAAGGCTACCAATGGCTTTTCATCTAAAAACTTCATAGGAAGAGGTGGATTTGGGATGGTTTACAAGGGAACTTTGGCTGATGGATCAGTGGTCGCAGTTAAAAGGATTTTGGAATCTGATTATCAAGGGGATGCTGAGTTCTGTAATGAGGTTGAGATTATTAGTAATCTGAAGCACCGTAATTTGGTGCCACTTAGAGGGTGTTGTGTGGTAGAAGATGGTGAGAATTTTGAGGAAAGAGGTCAAAGATATCTTGTTTATGACTACATGCCAAATGGTAACCTTGAAGACCATCTCTTCCTATCATCAGTGGGCAATCAAAATGAAAATAGATCACTGACTTGGCCACAGAGAAAAGGCATAATTTTGGATGTGGCAAAGGGGTTGGCTTACTTGCATTATGGAGTTAAGCCTTCAATTTATCACAGAGACATCAAGGCCACCAATATACTACTCGATGCAGATATGAGGGCAAGAGTTGCAGATTTTGGGCTTGCTAAGCAGAGCAGGGAAGGTCAGTCTCATCTCACTACTAGAGTTGCTGGAACTCATGGATATCTAGCCCCAGAGTATGCACTATATGGTCAGCTCACTGAGAAGAGCGATGTCTATAGCTTTGGTGTGGTTGTTTTGGAGATAATGTGTGGGAGAAAAGCTCTTGACTTATCTTCATCAGGATCCCCAAGGGCATTCTTGATCACAGACTGGGCATGGTCCTTGGTTAAATCAGGGAACATAGAGGAGGCTTTAGATGCTTCCCTTTTAAAAGATGGTGATTGTCCTACTTCAAATCCTAAGAGCATAATGGAAAGGTTTTTGCTTGTGGGGATTCTATGTTCTCATGTGATGGTTGCTTTGAGGCCAACGATTTCTGAAGCTTTGAAGATGTTGGAAGGTGATGCCGAAGTTCCAGAAATCCCTGACCGGCCTATGCCTCTTGGACACCCTTCATTTTACAATGATGATAACAATACTTTTAGCATATCTCCAGCATTAAGCGGCCCAAAATTGCGTAATGGAGACATGCTCAGGTAATAGACAAGTCAACTTAATTATTCCTTACATTGCGTACGAAGCTGGGAGCTTTTCTCGCTATAGGGCTTGCCTCAAGTTTAACTGAAACTTGCTGATGAAAAAATGGCTTCATTTGAAGTTCATAACCTGATGGGTATTGTGGGATAATTGAATTCCATATCGCCAATTCTCGTCAATATTTCGAGAACTGAAGCTTGCAATGGCAATAGGTCTACTTGTACCTTTATGGAAGTTCTATTCTGAGGTGTGGAAAAACTTAGCAAGCAGGGCATGATTGGAACTGTTGTCTCTTTACATCTACTATCTAAGAAACTAAAATTCACTTGAGTTGTTGAAAATAGGTATAGGATAAAAGTCTTAGATTGGCTAGCTATTTGGTATAGAGTTCTGCAATTTTCATGTATTTCTTGGTTTTACTTTAGGCTCTTGTATATAGAGGGAAATGTAAATTCAAGCGCAATTGAAGTGCTAGTGTTGTTTCATAAGATGAATGGGGTGATCTGTTTCTTATCTTTTCCTTGCTCCTCAGCAAACTTTCATGTTCAATATTGCTTCTTCTTTCTTGCGTCATATTGGATGTGAGTAGCAACTTCACCATTTGATGAATTTGCGAGGCTGATGGCTATGTTTAAAACAGGTTCATGGGAGATAACTGATCAATTCAGAAGGATCTGAGGCCCAAGATCTAACTTCCAGAGCCTATCGCTCCCTCTTATTTTTTTTTCTTTTCATGCGTGCGCCATTTAAAGGGGTGGGGGGGAAAAAAGCTCAAGCTTTTTGTTTTTTTGTTTTTGTTTTAATCTCAACTTCTTTTGATTCATCCTGACTTTTCCTTGGAGAGTAGTTTAGAATCTTTAGATAGCTTTCTGCAGGCTTGTAAATACTTGTCATCGAGCATCTACTAAGATTTTGCTTATGTTTGCTCTTACAATCATTAGATTTGAGGTTTTTTCTTTCACAGTCAGGGACAAGAGATCATTGCGAGTTTTGTTTAATTTGTTTGGTTGCATTCTTCTCCTTGCGTCAAGAAACAACTGAGGGAAACAATTGTTTATTGGGAAGAGATGTATTCATACGGTAGAACTTGGAAACTTTCCGTGCCAAAATAAGTCATTATGTGTTGCAATAGGATAATATAAAAAAAGGGGGGGATATTGATGGAATGATTAACAAATTTGCAGAACAAAAATGATAATTGACAAATATGATGTGGCAAATTAAATAGAATATGTAACATGTAACGATACCATACAAATAACCAGAAGTTTGTTCTATCACATACCTTTTATGATCTGTTTGGTATGAGAGAGGAGGGGAGAAGAGAGAAAAATTTTATTAGTTTGATTTAAAAAATTAAAAAAATAAAATTAAAAGTTTTTAGTTAGATTTTCGTGCTCTTTTATTTTACACTTTCTCTATATCATAATTTCAAAATTCTATTTTTTTTAATTTTTTAAATCAAACTCATTAAAAAATTTTCACCCCTTCTTTTCAATTTTCTTGCACTAAACGTAGGGTTTAGTTCTTATTAAGTTAATGTTCTATTGAGTTTTATCAGACAATTTTTCTTATATATTTTACATATTTATTTTATGCAGCACAAAATCAATTAAAATAAAATAATTCGAATTAGTTTGTATAAAAGCTAGTTTTAAGTTAATATTTTATTCTGCAAAAAATTTTGTATCAAAAGTCAAAAGTAGGTTTTTAGAACGACGGTTTGGACGTTCTATGAACGTGGCTCGGTTTAGAGTCAACTTTATAACGTTATTTTCAACTTTGAAAAAAAAAAAAACTTGAAATTTGATAAGACTGCTGACAAGAGGTCTGTGAAATTAAAACGAAAACAATGCAGAGAATCCTACGAATTCTAACGGTGTCTCCATTATGTAAGAGCAACCACTTTTTTTTTGGCGGCAGACATGATAATGAAATGTTGGCTTTTTTCACGAGGAAGAAGATGATTTCTTATACTAACCCCCCATTAATATAACTCATTTAATTTTTATTTTGATTTTAAATTTAAAATATTAATATATTTTATCTATTATATTTATTTATTTATTTAAAATAATCCTTATTATAAGAATAGTTTTAACTAATATATTTGATTAGTAAAAATATTTTAAAAAAGATAACATGTATTTATTACAAATAACTAATTTAACTAATTTTTTTAATATAAAGTCAACTAGTTCTTATATCAAGGCTGAAAGTAGTACTATCATATCTTTAATATAAGAATTAGTTGACTAATTTGAGTTGATTAAAAAAATTTGAAAAATTAGTTATTTATAACAAATAGGTGACACCTTTCCTAAAACACTCTTACTAAAAATATGTATTAGCTAAAATTATTATTTGATGAAACTTTTAACATGTGCAATTATTACAAATAC
Source organism: Neltuma alba (assembly GCF_004799145.2). Classification (NCBI taxonomy): domain Eukaryota; kingdom Viridiplantae; phylum Streptophyta; class Magnoliopsida; order Fabales; family Fabaceae; genus Neltuma; species Neltuma alba. The sequence goes on from NW_021634000.1 coordinate 16,527, forward strand.
AATTTAAAAAAAATAAATAAATATGAGGGATGGAATATATTGGGAGTTTTATATTTAGAATCAAATTAAAAGTCAAAATAGCTCTTATATTAAAAACCAAAAGTAGTACGTAGGAGGTTGTGTATTCAATCTCATTTAAAATTCTAGGATATTATCTTGGTTCTTAATATAAGATCTATTTAATTAATTAAAATAGATTAAGAGAGGTAATTAATTAGTTATTTGTCTAAAATATGTATGTCAATTTTTTTAAAATACCTTCTTAAATTATTTTTATTGAAACTATCACTTAATACAAGCTTTCTTAGCATGTATAATCAATGGGAATTGTTCAAAAAGAGAAAGATAAGTATAAGGACAAATTAGATTAATGTCGTATATTTAAAACCAAACTTAATTTTTAATTATCTCTGATATTAATAACCGGAGATAATACAAGTATTTGTCTCTCTAATTAAAAGAATGAAGCAGCCTTTCCGGTGGACAAAAAGACAGCACTACGAATGCCTTTAGTTCACGTAAAGTGAAAGATGACAAACCATTCCACATCTAAACTCCATAATTCTCCACTCTATATTGTGTTTAAATAATGCATTTGGCCATCATCTAATCCATTATCCTAATTAAATAACTGGACGTCCCTGCCACACAATGCACCAAGTTCGGAAAAAAAAAAAGAAGGAATATTTACGACTTACTCCTCCGGTCCTTAATATAGAACCTAATTCTTGAGTTAGTTTTGGTCCTAAATATAAGACCCATTTTTTATATTTATCAATTTTCTCTAAATTACCCCTATAGATACTCCCTCAACCATAATCAAATAGAAGAGGGAGAGGGGTATTAAAAAAGATGATTATGGTGTTTTAGGAAAAATGTGTCACTTTTCTTATAATTAACTAACTTACCTAACTTCCTTAATCTAATCAAATTAGTTAAATGGGTCTTATATTAAGGACTGAAGGAGTATTATATGTGTGTGTGTTGCTCAGTTCTCCAATCAAGATATTATCTCAAATATTAATCGTATATGTTTGGGGTGATTAATGAACTTAAAGCGAGATAATAAGAGCGTCTGTTTATTTATTTTTTAAAAAAAAATAGGTATACGAAATTATTTTCGGTATATGTTCACTCCGAAAAAGCAATTACACGTGTATTCCTAATGCATGCGCGCGTGAGCTGACGTGGATTGTATTGTAGACAATTGCTTGGGCTAATTCCGACGTGTCCAAAGAAAGTCACTGGGGGATGTAGAAGCGCTAATTAGACTAGATCGCATCTAAAAAATTTTTATCATATACTACCTCCGATTCTTAATATAAAAGTCTGTTTGACTTTTATTTCGATCTTAAATATAAGACCCCAATCCACTTTCTCTCTTATATTTATATTTTTTTTCAAGACAGCCCTTCTAACAATAATAGTTCTAGTCAATACATTTGATTAGTAAGGATATTTTAGGAAAGACAACACTTATTTAAGACAAATAACTAATTCAACTTACTTTCTTAATCTCCTCAAATTAATCAACTGACTCTTATAATTAGGACAGAAAGTAGTATTAACTGAATAAATAATAATGAGACGATTTGTTTTTTTATGGGAAAATTGCAAAAAAAGACCTTGGAATTGTAAAAACGCAGATAGGGACCCTTGACAACTTCACTTTAGGTTTTGACAAGAATAATATGCCCTGAAGTTGTCAAAACCCAAAGTGAAGTTGTCAATTGTCCCTATCTGCGTTTTTGCAATTCCAAGGTCTTTTTTTGCAATTTCTCCTTTTTTTATCATATATTGACTGATTGTATCATTAATGAACGGCTTGTTTTTTCTGCCACATAAATGAATGGGTTCTTACCGAAAAAAGAAAAAGAATAAATGAAAGCAAACGGATAAGGGTTTGTTTGGTAACCCACAGTCAAGCCGAGTTCTAAAATTGATTGGTTCAGAGCATTAAATTTTCGGCCCATTGAATTGAAGTTGGGCAAATGTGGTTTCTAATAATCCACATTTTATTATGGTGATTTTGGTTTCAAGTGATTAGATGGGTATGAATTATATAAAATTATTCAAATTTTCATAATTATTATTTGATTTCAATATTCAATATAATTTAAATTATGATATAATATTAAAACTTTTTAGAATTTTGTATGAAGAAAAATTATTATTTTCAAGTGAAGAACATATAATATTTTAAACAAAAGATATACTAAAATGAATTATATAATGACAAAATTAGGATCAAATTATGATATACTCCGCTGTTGATTTTCTGCTCGATTCTTTGCTTGCTTTCAAAACTCTCTCACATCCCACTGCCACCTTTTCATTTAATTCAATATCTTCAAATCCAATTGAGATATTATTTCCATCTAAAATTAGTTATTAATTTTTTTTCGTTTAAGCCTTCAATTAAAATTCTATTCAATTATAATGCTTCCCATTTAATTCAATATATTCAAATTTCAATCAAGATATTATTCAACTCAGAAATTAATTATTAATTTTTTTATTTGAACCTCTAATTAAAATCTCGTTTTATTATAAGGGAGAATCCTGATTAAATCCGGTTAAAATATCAAAATCCAAATTAAGGTCCACACTTTTAACAAATCTCTAATTAGGCCAATAAGCCTTATTAGGAATCTTTAAATATTGTTAAAAGACGAAAATATCCTTTTATAATTTAAAATAATATTATTTTGAAAAAAAATTAAGCCATGAAAACTTGACATTATATGGTATTTATTTATACCAAATGTTTTACATAAAAATTTTTTGGAAATACTAGGAGCAAAAAATTGACAATGCATAATATGATATTTAATACTAAATTTGATATATTGATAAGAAATTTATGGGAACAGGGACTTTTTTGGGTAATGGGAATAAGACCCTTTAATTATTTGATTCTAACACCATTAAATTAATAATCTTTCAAAGGAATTTTTTTTCTTATAGTTGAAAAATTAGAAGCTTAATGTATTAGTATATTTCAGCATCAAATTTGTCGTTTTCTTAAGTGCTTTGTTATATCTGCTATATAGATGTTCACATCATATTATATCTTATAATCTTATTACTAAAATTCTTACTAATAATTAATATGAGTTTGTATTAAAAATCTAAATAAATTTTCTAACATTTCATGGGATGGATGAAGTAATATGAACTTCTTAGTATAAATTTATTAAAAAAATTATACATTTTATTCTTTTAACAATATATAAGGTAAGAACGCGTGAAGCCAATAGTTCATCTAACAACATCTCAAGAAAAAAGAATTTAGGTCATAAATTGATTGGATCAATTACCAATTTGCTACTTTAAATGGATATTTTAGTCTTTTAACAACATTCAAAAATTCCCAATAAGACTTGTTGGCCAAATTAGAAATTTGTTAAAAAGTATAGGCCTTAATTTGGATTTTGATATTTCAACTGGATTTAATTAGAATTCTCCCTTATTATAATACTCCCCATTTAATTCAGTATATTCAAATTTTAATTAAGATATTGTTTAAATATGAAATTAATTATTAATTTTTTAATTTGAGCCTCCAGCTAAAATATCATTTAATTATAATGCTTCCCATTTAATTTCAATCAAGATATTATTCAAATATCATTAATTAAGTATATTCAGATCCTGTAATATCATATCAGGCCCATTTTTAAATGAATCAGATATTACAAAATTTTAAGAGTCGCTAATCCGTCGCTAATTCCGTCGCTAAATGCAAAATTCCGTCGCTAAAACCATGTTTTTTTGTAGTGATAATTGATTGACAGTTAATAGTTGATATTTTCTTATGAAATTTAAAATCTCAGTGATAATTTTATATTTTATGACTTGTTATCTACATTCAAAAAATAACACTATATTGTATTGAGAAAATGAGGGAAAGGTCTTCATTATAAAATCTTATGGCTTAAAAGGATCTAATACGTAGAAAAAGCAATTTTCATAAAGATTCTTCCAAAAGCTATCCAAAAATGGAGGAGCATCACCACCCTATCGCCCCCGATTTGCACCCTTTTTTTGTTAGCAAGCGTTATGCCCTAAATGATCAAAACTCTCACAATAAAAGGTTTAATTTAGATCAACTGTGGCCTAGGAATATGAACGGGGGACGAAGGTTTGAAGTCTATGCATTTAACGAGAGGCTTGACAACAAACTAGCGTTGATCATATATGTGCACTTCTCCGCAATTTCTTGATATTCGCTTTCAACTTAAGACTGCTCATGCTTTCTAAGCCTTCTAGAACTGGCTGTCTTGTTTCATAAAAAAGTTGTTCAACTGCGTCCTTAAGAAGTTCCTCAGTACTAGAAGATTGAGAAACAATAATCCAAACACAGGTTTTGAAATTTCTTCTCACTTCTGGCTGGGTCATCATATACTTTCTTCACCAGGGTTCACTACAAAAAACTTGACTTTCAGCGGCGACAAGTCGTCGCTAAAAAGTCGTTACCGTAGCAGTCGTGGCTGAAAACTTTCAGTGGCGACTAAAAAAGTCACCGCTGAAAGATACTTTCAGCGGTGACTTTTAAAAGTTTCAGCGGCGACATTTGTCGCCACTAAAAGACACTTTTGGCGGCGACAAGAATGTTACCGCCGAAAGTGTTTTCAGCAGCGACTTTTTTGTCGCCACTGAAAGTAATGCCTAAGAAGAATTGGCTTTACCAACGCCACGTCATCGTCACCGGCGCCACGTCATCACCGTCGGCCGCCACGTCATCGTCATCGGCCGCCACATCATCACCGCCGACTGCCACATCATCGCTAGCCACCTCCACGTCATTGCCACATCACTCCTCCTCACCACGTCATCGTTCAAATATTTTCACCTTAAATGTGTCTTCTTCAAGGTTCGAACTCGTGACCGCCTCCTTTCATATCCGATCTTCTTGCCGCTGAGCCAGATTGAATTTGTTTATTAATATTGTAAAATAAAATATATATTATTATATTACACTTTCAGCGGTGACAAAAAAAGTCGCCGCTGAAAGTCTTAGATTTAGCAGCGAACTTTCAGCGGCGACACTTTTGTCGCCGCTGAAGGTCTTAGTTTCAGCAACGAACTTTTAGCGGCGACAAAAAAAGTCGCCGCTGAATGTCCACTTTCAGCGGCGACACTTTTGTCACTGCTGAAAGTCTTAGTTTCAGCAGTGAACTTTTAGCGGTGACAAAAAAAGTCGCCGCTGAATGTCCACTTTCAGCGGCAACACTTTTGTCACCGCTGAAAGTCTTAGTTTCAGCAGTGAACTTTTAGCGGCGACACCAAAAAGTTGCCGCTGAAAGTCGTCGCCTAAAGTCTGTTTTTTTTTTTTGTAGTGGTTGTCTTCCCCAGTCCTCCCATTCCTGTTACACAAATTACTCTGCAGCTGGAACGACCTTTAACCAACCACTCCATGAACTTGGTTTTGCGTCTATCTATGCCCACTAGATCATTATTATCGAGGAGAAGAGCATCCCCTTGTTGATTAATAGGACAGTTTAGTAAACTGTTCTTACAAATAAAGTGTTAATATCAGCAAACACGCCTCCTTTGTTAGCATAGTAGCTTTCAGAACGTACAACGAATTGATGAAAATTCTAAAAATAAATCAATCAGCTAACCCAAAAGGTTTGAGTTGTTGGGAGAATAATAACAGGGTGTTTGGATGAAACCAAATCATGGTTTGGAGAATAGTTTCTGGAAAATAGATTCTTGGGAAAATAGATTTTATGAAGAATAGATTTGTGAAAAAATGATTCTGATAAAGTGAGAGTCTTTAGATAGTTGTTATTAGAAACACTTTTTATATGTGCAAATTACTAAAAAAAACATAAGTTAATATGATAATTACATAAAATATAGATTTTATAATATATTTTAATTTAAAGGACTAAAATTGTTAATAATGTATTTTTTTACCAACATAATTAAGAACATGTAAGAAAATATAATTAATAAATAATTAATATGTGTATATATATTTATAAAATATGAGATTAAAAATGTTTTTGTAAAAAATGAATATTTTTTACCAACAGAAAAATATTATTTTATTTTAAAGTTTATACATATAAAATACCATGATATTTTTTTGACAAAACTAAATAAGCACACATAAAACAATTTATTATTTATTATAGTAATTAATAATAAACACACAACACATATATATGATTCTCTTAGTCTCTCCCTCGTACTGCGTCTGAAACAATGAGAAAGAGATGAATAATTGTAGGTGTATATCCGTTTGGGCCCAAAAAAAAAAGAAACAACAAGACACATATCTTATAAGCTCTCACACTCTTCTTTTTTCTCCCAAAAGCAAAAAAAATTTATTTTTGCCAAAATCATGGTTTTAGTTTTTTTTATGGTGATTGGGTAATTTTTTCCCCAAACCATAGTTTGGGTTATTACCCAAACACCCCTTAAGAAAAAACTAAAGGTGGGTTTTGATGTTTTATCTTTATAATGAACAAAGGAATCTTCAAAAGCCAAAGGGGTTAAATCTAGCTTGCATTGAATAAGCATAAGCATGCGCTAATATGCAATTTTCTGAAAACAACATCAATCACCATGTGTTTAACATCATTGTTTGCTGTTTTTATTACAGGAATTCAATTGTTCTTTGCTTCAAGCAATTAAAATGCTAGTGAGATGGGAATTGGATGATAATACAAATATCCTTTTCATGATCATCACAAGACAACAAACTTACCTTGCTGTTCTTCTTTGTGATAATGAATGATTTGGACTATTAGGAGTATGTGTTTCTTGCCGGTTCTTCTGGGAGAAACAAAAGCTGAGATCTCCCCCCCCCCCAAAGTTAAATGTCATCATTAATCTGTGATTTAATTCAGAAAAAGGATATTACTACCTCCGGTCTTAATTATAAGACCGAATTGACTGATTTGAAGAGATTAAATAAGTTAATTAAATTAGTTATTTGTAATGAATAGGTGTTGTTTTTCCTAAAATATCCTTGCTAATCAAGTTTGTTATCTAGACTTACCACTATTGGAAGGATTAATTTGGGGGAAAAAATGCATAAATATAAGAGACAAAGTGGATTGGGGTCTTATATTTAGAACTAAAATAAAAGTCAAACAAGGTCTTATATTAAAGACTGGAGGTAGTATATTGTAGAGACAAATAATTTTTGAATCAAGATATGCCTTTTTTTTTTTAATCAATCTGTGCCTTGACTCCTTACTTCTAAGACCGTCCGATCCAGTTGATCTTTTTCTATTAGATTTGTCATTAGTTATTGATTTTATATTGGGGAATAAAAAGATGTATGCAAGCCTGAGAGCTTCACGTTACAAATAGCAGAATTTTTTTAATCAAAATAAAATACTCCTCCGGTCCTTAATATAGAACCCATTTAACTAATTTGATTCGATTAAGGAAGTCAGGTAAGTTAGTTAATTATAAAAATTGTGACATGTTTTTCCTAAAATATCATAATCATCTTTCTTAATACCCATCTCTATCTTCTACTTGATTATGGTTGATGGAGTATCCATAAGGATAATTTAGAGAAAATTGATAAATATAAGAAATGGGTCTTATATTTAGGACCAAAACCAACTTAGCAATTGGGTCTTATATTAAGGACCGGAAGAGTAATATAATTTGAAAAATGGGACCCGCACGTCATCAAACAGATAAGAGGCTTGATACTGAACACTAAAAATGGGCCCAAAGAATTTAAGGAATGGGCCCGTGATTTATCATTACACCGACGCCTAAAAATTTACCCGATTTTCTCATGAGATAAATCAATGCCAAAAATATTTTAATAATTTAATGTAGAATTAATATTGCAATCATTCATTCAATTCATGATGTTATTTGACCCAAAAAAAAAACATTCAAGATGTTAGGTATGATCAAAGTAACTTTCGGTTAGGATGTCTGGTATTTTAAGACCCATAAAAATTAAATAAAAATAGTAAAATAGCAATAAAAATTCCAAACATTTTAATATGAAAATGATGCGATGATGATAGGTACTTATCAACATGGTTCATAATGGATGTGGCATCAAGCATACCATATGAGGTATTGGGTTATTTGTTCGCAAGCAAACTCAAAGTGGATCTTCCTTTTGGGCATCCTTTGACTTCGGAGGCTTAGAAGAGTCAAGCAGTACTTCACTAGGTCCTCTTATTATGCTTCAATACTTCCTTGATTCAGAAGCTAAATCACTTATTCATATATATTAAGAAAATCAGTTATTTATAGGAAATGTTTGTCGAATTTTTTTACACTAAAACTATCACATTAATGAAGACCCCTGTATGCAATTAATAAGAATAATTGAGGGGAATTATAAATTTGAGAAACAAAATAAATTGATATATTATATTTAAAATCAAAATAAATTTCTCGACTAGGCTATGGTGATTTCCATGCTGTGAATCCCATGGAGATGGCCTTCACCATCTGTTATATGCTCTTCAATCTTGGCCTCACTGCTTGCTTCATAGGCAACATGACAAATCTTGTTGTCCAAGGAGCTGGTCATATCATGGAATTTGTAAGCATCATTGTTTACTTAGATGCTAATCACTCTTCTATCCTAAATGTAGGAATTAGTTGAGGAGTTTGGTTTGATCTTTATATATATATAAGATCCTAATCCTGTTTCTCTTGTAATTCTATAATTTTTTTCCTAAATAATTCAATTAATCACCCATATTAAAAGGGTTTTCATCAATAATGATAATTTCCAATACAAATGATTAAAGGGAGTATTTTAAGAAAACTAGCATATATTTATTATATATAACTAACTTAACTACTCCTCCGGTCTTTAATATAAGACCCATTTAACTAATTTGATTAGATTAAGGAAATTAGGTAAGTTAGTTAATTATAAGAAAAGTGACACATTTTTCCTAAAACACCACAATCATCTTTTTTAATACCCTTCTCCTTCTTCTATTTGATTATGGTTGAGGGAGTATCTATAGGGGTAATTTAGAGAAAATTGATAAATATGAGAAATGGGTCTTATATTTAGGACCAAAACCAACTCAAGAATTGGGTCCTATATTAAGGACCGGAGGAGTATTTTTTTTTTTTAATCACGAACTTATAGCTGAAATGGCACCCCACACCTCCTTTCATACTGGAGGGAGTCGAAATGGGGGCGTATGTGTATGATGCGTTTGTGGGTCCCATGCCATAGGGTAGGGGAGTAAATTGTCCAAATGACATCATTGTATAATTTTTTTTTGGTTTGATAGAGTATAATGACATCATTAATTTGTATAACTAATCCTACCTAGTGAAATAAGACTCTCTAACATTGTTACACGTGTATTACTAAAGAAGTTCTGTATAAACTCCAAACTTAAAACTGCGCTACAGGGGATTTGGGCTCGAGAGTGACAAGCCATACAGTGAAGTTGGGCTCGTAGACATACACAAGCCCAAATTTCAGAGGACTTGTGATCCTAACTCCTAACCTATGACGCTAATCAGTGACTGTTAAAAGGATATGTATTTAGTATGTTATAATTTTTTTGGCATATAATATATTATAATTAATATCAACATCTTTATATATTCCTCCGGTCCTAAATATAAGGCCCTTATACACACTTATATAAGAGTCTTATATTTAGGACCGGAGGAGTAATAAACTTGTAAATAATGCACGATTAAGAATATAACGTATATGTATTCAGAAATTTCCAATAAAGATATATTCTTTTAAAAAAAACTGAATTTGTTACATTTAAAATTTTTTATTTGAATGAATAAAAATTAAATAGTAATGGTGTAATAATGATGAAAGGATTTGCTTTTGGTCTTATATTAATTGATTATACCATAAATGAATGGGTTGTTGCCCAAAAAAGAAAAAGAATTCATGAATGGGGAAAAAGCAAACCCATAAGGTTTTGGCAACCGACAGTCAAGCTGAATTCCAGATATGATTAGTGAGAGCATTAAATTTTCGACCCATTGAATTGAAGTTGGGCAAATATGCTTCTGAATAATCCACATTTTTTTAAGGTCATTTTGATTTCAAGTGATTATGATTAATTGTAGTTTCTGTTTGAAAATTTTCTTCTAAAAACTTCTTAAAAAATTTAAATGTGTTTGGAATTTGGATGTCATTTATCAGAATTATTTTTTGATGTATAATTACTAAAATGTGTATGAATTATATAAAATCATTCAAATTTTCATACTCATTATTTAATTTCAGTAATTATTAAAATTAAGTTAATTCATGACATAATATTAAAACTTTTTAGAATTTTGCATGAGGAAAAGTTATTATTTTCAAGTGAAGTACATGTTATATTTTAAACAAAAGATATACTAAAATAAATAGTATAATAAAAATATTAGCAAAATTAATAATATAATTAATCAAATCAAGACTAGGAATTCGACATTTGAATTCTTTCAAAACATTAACCAAATAATGAAATATTTCAAGAAATGAGTTTTGTCTATATTAAAATATTCTAGTGCATTTTAAAACTTTTAAGTTGGAATAAAAAAAATCGTATATTATCATATTAAAAAATAGGTCATGTTGGCCTATTTCTTGTGGTCGTCATTAAGCTGGATATCAACGCAGTATAAATATGGATATAATTATTTTTTAGAAAACTAATATGCTGGTCCTTATATTTTTTATCAAATTTTGAATCAGGTCGTTATATATATATATATTATTCACTCCTTATTGTATGCTATGGTTTCTGTTAAAGCCCTTCCGTTTATGAAACATTAATTTGCTGTTAGTGGAGGTGATGTGGCCATCTTACCATTCTAAATGATTTATTATGTGTATCAAATAAAATGGGTCAAGTAAAAAAAGATTATAAACTCATTCTCTTTTTTATTGTCTGATCGAAATTTCACTTCAATTATGGCTTTGCTTTTGAAGGCTGGGGACTGATTTGTACGGACCAGAGAAGACAAAATTATCCTCCTTTCTTAATATAAGACCCATTTAACTAATTTGATTAGATTAAGAAAGTTAGGTAAATTAGTTAATTATAAGAAATGTGACACGTTTTTCCTAAAATACCATAATTATTTTTCTTAATATCCCATCTTCATCTTCCACTTGATTATGGTTGAGGGAGTATCCATAGGGTTAATTTAGAAAAAATTGATAAATATGATAAATGGGTCTTATATTTAGGATTAAAACTAACTCAATAATTGGGTCCTATATTAAGAACCGAAGGAGTAATATTTAACATGGTCGACGTGGCCAATGGTGTTGATATTGAGATGAAGTTTCTTTCTCTAGAACTTGCCATGAGTAGCTCAGAGTGTGAAGGATGAGTAGCTCAGAGTGTGAAGGAGCAGTAATGGTGAAAGTGGCGAAGAAGCCATAAAGGAGAAGAACTGAAGATGAAGATGGGTGAAAGGAGGTGTTTGGAGAAAAAGTATTTTTTTAAGAGTATTTTTTTATAAATCGAGATAAATTCTTTCACATATTTCATAAAAATATTTTTAAAATTATGATTTTAATTCCATCCAAACATCCAGTTCCTTTTCAGTGTTTGTGCCTTTTTATTTTCCAATGACTCTCTCTCCTATTGCATGCCCAGTTCCTTTTCAATGTTTGTGCTTAGGAAGACAGCCACATCACCCCACTAACGAAAAATTCATACTCCTCTGGTCGAGGAGTCCTAAATATAGAACTCATTTTATAGTGTAAATTACACTACAAGTTGGGTCTTATATTTAGAATCAGAGGAGTATTCCATAGATGGAAGGACTTGCATAGGTAACGGAGCATACAATAAGAAGTGAATAAAAAGGAAAGAAAAAAAAAGTAGGGACCTAGTTCAAAATTTAATAAAATTATAAAGATTGACGGATTAGTTTTTTCATTATTTTTTAATGCATAATTACTAAAAAGGATACGAATTATATAAAATTATTTAAATTTTCAAAATTACTATTAAACGATTATTAAAAATAAATTAATTCATGACATAATATTAAATTTTTTTTCAGAATTCTGCATGAGGAAAAGTTATTGTTTTCAAGTGAAGCACATATGATATTTTAAACAAATGATATACTAAAATGAATAGTATAATAAAAATATTAGCAAAATTAATAATATGATTAATCAAATCGAGACTTGGAATTTGGCATTTGTAGGTGAAATATTTAAAGAAATGGGATTGGAATTTATGACATTCTATCTATATTAAGAATTTAAAATATTTCATTGCATTTTAACACTTTTATATTGCAATAAAAAAATTATTATCTTAGAAAAATATCAGGTCATGTTGGCCCATTTCTTATGGTCGTCATTAAGCTGGATATAAAATTAAAATTTAATATCAATCCCAGAGTTAAAATTTATTTTATTCTCATGTCATTCATTTTCACACTTTCTTTTAATTAAAAATCAACACAGTATAAATATGAACATTATAACTATATCATTTAAAATTATTGAAAATCTTCATCCACTGTCTCCTCCTTTTTGAGCTAGAAGGTAGAAATTGAGCATCTCATCTCAAATAGTAGCATGAATCAATCATAGGTGTTTAATTATTAACCATAAATAAATAAATAAAATAAAAAAATCAATCGAATTAAGGTGTTAACTATTTTTCTGTCTACCACCTCATTTTCCAGTGTCAACATCACTCAACAGGACAGGGAAGAGTCCCAGCACCTTCCTTTACCCTAGAGCATACAAGTTTTTCTTCCACTCTCTGGGGACCAATTTTCTCCCATTTTCTTGCTCTTTCTTTCTTGGGTACTCATATTTCCCTCCTGAAATCCTTTCCCAGAAATTAAGTAGTATGGAGAAGGAGGATTCAGGCTCACACAATCATCATCAGGTAGCTTCCAGCTTGAATCAGAATAAGCAGAAACAGAAGAAGGACTTGGAAGAACAGCCTCATCTTGAAGAAGATTATGAATCTCCAACTTTCAATCTGCAAAATGTTTCAAAAGTGATCCTTCCTCCATTGGGTGCTTCAAGTTATAATCAGAATCCAACTAACTCAAAAGGATGGATCATATCTCCAATGGATAGAAGATACAGGTAAAACCCAGCTCACTAGATCTGCAGAATTCTGATTTAATTTAGTGTGTGGAGTTTGAAGTTAATTTCTAGATCCAGTTTTGATATCTGAAAGGTATATAACTAGTAGTTGTCATCAATTTGTTTTAATATAGGATCTTATGCTCTTTAAGAATGTTTTGGAATGAGCAAAAAGATCAGTGGGATAACTGGCTAATCTTGTTTAAAGAGATCTTTAGAAAAGAATAAAAACTTAAACAAGGCCTTTCAAATAATTGAAAATTCTAATTTTGCTTACATCTCGAATTCAGAGAGAGAGAGAGAGAGATTTGTGGGCCCCAGAACTCTTATATCTTCAATGTGAAGAGAATTTTCTCTCCTAGGAGTGTTCAAAGCCGGCCCGTTCCGGTCCCGGTCTTATTGGGACGGGACGGATCCGTCCTGAAATTTTTCCGGACTGGACAAAAAAGGGACCGGGACGGAACGAGACACGGGACGGGGTCATCCCATCCCGGTCCCTTTTTTATTTTTTTATTTTTTTATCCTATTTATATAATATTATTTTTTTTATTTTTTTTTAAGATTTGAGACTATTGTATGGAACTATAGATATATTTATTTAGAGTTTTTATAATTGTTAATGATTTGAGATTATTGATGATTAAAATTTTTAGCAAGTTTTTATTGTGTTAAAAGCTTTTGTTTAGAGTTTTTAATGATTATTATATGTAATATTTTGAGCTTTTGTTTAAGAATGCCAAACAAATAAAAAAGAAAATAAAAAGATGTTTTCATAAGGTTTAAATCCAAAAAAACATAATTAAAAAAATCAGATTTTATTAAAAAAAAATTTAAAATTAAAAAAAATTTAAAAAAAAAGTTGGGACGTCCCGTCCCGACCGGAACCGGAACAACCCCAGGACGGGTCGGGACACGAAACAGAAAATCTGTCCCGTTACTATTTATCGGGACGGAACCAGGACGGGCCTGTCCCGGTCCCGATCCGTCACGTGAACAGCCCTATTCTCTCCATATACTGTAAGATAACTTTAAGTGACACGATATCCACGTTGCGTTGGATATTATAATATGTATAGATTTTGCAGTATACCGAGGAATCTAACAATTTTTTATTTGGAAAGGCAAAGAGAGTAAATTTTGGTCAAAGGAAGTAAACCCAAGTCCAAACACGCTTTTTCTGGGTTAAAAAGGTCATTTTACATCTTCTCGCCAACCCTTGTGGATACGATCAGTGTGGAAACAACTATTTACATTAATTGTTGACTTAACTGGTGTAAAAACTAAAAACAACTCCGATATTTAATATAAAAATTAGTTTACTAAATTAAATAGATTAGAAAAATTAATTAAGTTAGTTATTTATAATAAATATGTATTTTTTTGTAAAATATTTTTGCTAAATTATCAATATTACAAAGACTACTTTGAAAAAAATAAATAACTAGAAGAGACAACATAGATTGGAGTCTTATAGTACCTCCGATATTTAATATAAGAGCTAGTTGATTAATTTGAATAGATTTAGAAAATTAGTTAAGTTTGTTATTTGTAATAGATATGTGTTGTTTTTTCTAAAATATCTTTACTAATCAAGTATATTGACTAAAATTACTATTGTTATAAGAACTATCTTACCAAAAAAAAAAGGATAAATATGATAGATGAATTGGATTAGAATCTTATATTGGGGACCAAAATAAAAATCAAACGAGCTCTTATATTAGAGACCAGAGGTAGTATATAGGATTAAAATAAAAACCAAACAAGCTCTTATATTAAGAATTAAACATAGTATTTATATTAATTATTGACTAGAAAGTCAACAATATCACATTTTATTTACAAAAATGTCATTGGATATACTTTTTACATCATGGTGTAAAAGCCCTGCCTGCTGAAACAGGGAAAATGGTGGATGTGCAGGTGTTGGGAGAGTTTAATGGTGGTGCTGGTGGCATACTCAGCATGGGTGTATCCCTTTGAAATAGGGTTTCTGATGTCATCTCCAAAGCACAAATTGTTCATTATGGATAATGTGGTTGATCTCTTCTTTGCAGTTGACATTGTTCTCACCTTCTTCCTTGCTTACATTGATCGTTCTACCCAGCTCCTTGTTCGAGACCCCAAAAAAATTGCCCACAGGTTTGTTAGTTAATTTTTCTGCCCAAACACAATCCCACAAGGTTAGTAACATTTTAAATTACATCTTAATAAAAAAATAAAAAAAAAGAAAAAGGTCATATCCCAAATTCCCAATGGCACCAAATCCTGCCTAATAGAAGGAATTATGTCACATCTCAATTTATGTCGGTCAGGGATCAATAAATTAGTCTCATAATTATTTTGGTCAAAGGTTTTGAGTTGGTCAAAAGTTGGGTTATTAACTATTAAACCACAGTTTCGACTGGTTCGTTAATCAGTCCAATTTTCAATCTATTGATACACGTATGTGCGTGCGTGTGTGCGTATTTGTATAGTGTGTTTGTTTGTAATTGCCCCAAATCATAAAATAGAAAGAAAAAGAAAAATAATTATGTAGAAAAGGCATACATATAATGAGCTACATATGCATTTTCTAATTATATCCATAATTGTCTTTATTATATACTCTGTTTTTAAAGATAAGACTTATCTTTTAGTGTAATTTATACTACAAAATAAGTATTATATTTAAAACCGGAGGAAGTACTTCTCTTTAAGTCAAAATATGCCCGATCCAATTAATCTTGTTCCATTAAATTAAGTTTGTTAGTATTTATTGATTTTTTTAATATATCAGGGAATTTAAAAAAATTATATATAAAAAATAATTTTTTTTTTTATAATAAAATTTTTGGAAAGGGGTTGGGCTCACCCACGATCCAAAGGCAGGGCGAAATCTCTCTTCCTCCTAGGTCATACTAATATTGGACAGGGCGAGCCGTCAATTACCCTCAGACGTTTACCTAGGCACCCAAGAGCTAGGATGCCTCCCCAAACGTCGCGACTGGAATCACAACAAAGTGATACTCTCCAGGGATCGAACACATGTCAACTTGGTCATATGTCTTACCTTTTCGCCAGCTGAACCCATGGACGATGGGTATAGGGGTGTTCAAGGAGCCCAGTGGCCCGCTATGCCCGCCCAAGCCCGCAAAAAAATGCCCAGCCCGTCCTAAAAAAAATGGCCGAAAAGATATATTGGGCATATTCGGACTGGGCATATTGTCAGGCTGGGCTGGGTATCGGGCACGGTATGCTGCCCTGCCCATTTGGTCCTGCCTACAAAAATATATATAATTTTATTTATATGTATTTTATTTGTCTTATATTTATCTCCTGAATCAAACACTATGTTAAATTAACATTCAATATTCATTATGCTTATTTATTTTCAAATGATTTTGAAAGTAAACGTGTTATCGTTTACTGCAATTTGTATAATCATTCTCTTTTTTAATGCAAACATTATGACTATTAGCAATTTGTATAATTGATCCATGCTCTTATGAGTATCTAGGAGTTATGGGGAAAAAATATTTACATTTGGTTAAGAAATTTTAAAAACTAGAAAAGCAATCAAGTTTAATAAAGTATACTAATAACATTTTTGTTTTTCATAGTTTACTCCTCTTAGAAACTATAAAATGTTGTTTCATAATATATCAATTGCTAATAACTAAATTAAAGTCAAGTTATCATTTTAATATAAAGTTACATTTTATTATCTAGAAGAACATAAATAACTAGTTAAATAATATAGTATATTGATTTTCTGGGCATGGAAGCTCGCCCTGCCCAGCCCGCATTTACCCTGCCCAAACTTACTAGGGCTTTTCATGGGCAGGGTCGGGCAATGGGCTGCATTTTTCAACCCGTTCATTTTTCGGGCTGGGCATCGGGCAAGGGTCCTGCCCTGCCCAGCCCTGCCCATGTGCAGCTCTAGATGGGTATATAAAAAATAATTTAAAAAAAGGGGACCCGCACTTCACCAAGCGGATGGGCCCATGATTTGGTTTTGAAAAGTCACAAATGGACCTAAAGAATTTAAGGAATGGGCCCATGATTTATCATCCCACCGACACCTAAAAATTTGCACCATTTTCTCATAAGATCAATGAATGTCAAAAATTGTAATAATTTTTTGCAGAATTAATATCCCAATCATTTCATTCAATTCAAGATATTAGGTATGATCAATGTAACCTTTCGGATGTCTGGTATTTTAATACCCAAAAAAAAATAGTAAAATAATAATAATAATTTCAAATATGTTGTTAATAGCAAAAAATGATGTGGTGGTGATGATGATGATAGGTACTTATCAACATGGTTCATAATGGACGTGGCATCAACCATACCATATGAGGCATTGGGTTATGTGATCACAGGCAAACGGAGAGTGGCTCTTCCTTTCTACCTTCTGGGCATCCTTAGACTCTGGAGGCTTCGAAGAGTCAAGCAATACTTCACCAGGTCCTCTTATTATACATTAATACTCTCTAGTACAACAATTAGATAGTTAATTTACGTATACTAAGAAAATTAGTTAAGTTAGTTGTTAATAAAAAATATATGATGGTTAATAGCCTTATAGTTTAGTGGCATGTAAGTTCCTCTTCCAAGTGAGAGGTCACGAGTTTGATCCTATTTGTAACCTCAAGTCATTACTACATGCCCCTTTAATTAAAAAAAAAAGGTTAGTTTTCCTAAAATATCTCATTTAATTTTTTATATTGAAAGTATCACATTGATAAAAATCCCCTTGAGTATGTCCAATCAATAGGGATACTTATGGGGAAATTATAAATTTGAGAGACAAATGGAGTGATATATTATATTTTGGATCAAAGCAAATCCCTCAACTAACTCTTGTATTTATGGCAGCAAGAGGAAGTAATTTATATTTATTGACTACAATTTTATATTGTCCAGGCTTGAGAAAGACATCAGATTCAGCTATTTTTTTATCAGATGCCTTAGACTTCTTTGTGTATGTTACTTTCCTTCTTTAATATTCTTGTTGAAGAATTTCTTATGTGATTTTTATTTCCTCTTTTTACTTCAATAACACACAAAACAAATCAAACTTTATATTTTTAAATGTTAGTTTTAGTTTTATCATCAGTAAGATTTAATTTTTGGATTTTTGAGTGCAGGTAACATATTTTATAGCACACTGTGGTGGGTGTCTGTACTACCTACTAGCAGACGTGCATTCAAATTTAGGGAGGACATGGATTGGAACAGTAAATCCCAATTTCAAAGAGACAAGCATTTGGAGAAGATACATATCAGCCATGTACTGGTCCCTCACCACCATGACGACTGTAGGCTATGGTGACTTCCATGCTGTGAATCCCATAGAGATGGCCTTCAACATCTGCTATATGCTCTTCAACCTTGGCCTCACTGCTTACTTGATTGGCAACATGACCAATCTTGTGGTCCAAGGAACCGGTCGTACCATGGAATTCGTAAGCATCATTCCTTACTCAGATCCTACTCCTTCTGTTTCTAAATGTAAAAGCTAACTGGGAAGTTTATTTTGATCATATATCTAAGATCTTAGTTTACCTTGTTTCACAAATTTATACTCCTTCTGATCTTTAATATAATAGCTATTTAACTGATTTGAGTAAATTAAGAAAATAGTTCTAAATAACATTATAAACTATATATTAGTTTGTACGTATAACTAGTTTGGAAAGAAATGATAAATATAAAAGACAAAATGGATTGAGGTCATCTATCTAAGACTAAATCCAACTTCCCCCAATTAGCTACTATATTAGGGATAGGAGAGAGCATTTTTGTTTGCTAATTATCTCTATTCATTGCACATATTAATTAAAGAATATTTTTCACAAATAATTAACTTGAATAATTTTCTTTATTTACATAAATTAGTTACCTGTGTCCTACACAGATGAAGGGAGGGAGTGCATTAGATTTGAAGCTAAGATAAAAGTATGTCACCGCATAAAATGACATTTTTGATATCTTACCTGTGCATTTGATGCAGAGAAACAACATTGAAGAAGCATCAAATTTTGCGCGCAGAAATGGAGTATCTGCGAGGCTGAAAGAGCAAATCATTTCTTATATGTTTTTAAGATACAAGGCAGAGAGTATGAACCATCATCAGCTTATGGAACAACTGCCAAAATCAATACGCAAAAGCATTTGTCAACACTTGTTCCTTCCAGCTGCAGAAAAAGTTTATCTTTTCCAAGGTGTCTCAAGAGACATCTTGTTGTCCTTGGTAAGTTGGTATATACTACCCACTATCTTTAATATAAGAGTTAGATAAAAGTTAGTTATTTGTAATAAATGTATGTTAGTTTTCCTAAAAGATCCTGTTTAAGCATTGGAACTACCCTTAATATATGCAATTAACAAGGATGCTTTGGGGAAACAATTATAAATTTGAAAGACATAGTGGATTGGGGACTTATATTTAGGATCATAGTAAACCCCTTGTCTAGTTCTTATATCTAAGACCAGAGGAGTATCAAACCACACCTTATTTCTTTGCTTATTAACAAAAGATCTTTAAAATTTAACCTTTTAAAGCTGTTTCGTCATGGAAGCTCTGATACAACATCTATCAAAGACTAGTTCATTTAAGAAGCTCATGAAGTATCAAGTGAAAACCCATGATATAGAAAGAAATGAATGTGCAGGCTGCAAAAATGAAGGCTGAGTATATACCTCCAAAAGAAGATGTGATCATGCAAGGTGAATCAGCAGAGGATGTTTACATAATCGTGTCTGGAGAAGTGGGGATCATTGATTATGTAATGAACAAAGAGAATATTATAGGGATTTTACAAAGATGGGACATGTTTGGAGAAGTTGGGGCACTTTGTTGGAAGCCTCAGAGCTTTACTTACAGAACCAGGACTCTCACACAGCTCCTGAGGCTCAAAACCAGTGATTTTACAGAGACAATGCAGACTAGAAAAGAAGACAATAGAAAAATACTGGAAAATTTCCTTCGGGTAATAACTAATTTGACTCCTATTAGACAGATGCATTCCCTTTTTGCCGAAGAATATTACTATATATTGCTTAAATTAATGTATAAGTGAGTTAAAAGTGATCTAAATGCAGCATTTGAAGAAGCTACACGATATAAGTTCTAGAGAATTGCTGATTGATTTGAGCAGAGAAGAGGATCCGAATACGGCTGTGAACTTGTTACATGTGGCCTCAACTGGCAATGCTGCTTTTCTTGAAGAGCTTTTGAAGGCTGGCTTGGATTCTGGTGTTACAGACTCCAAAGGCAGAACCCCATTGGTATCTTCATGTTTGATATTCACAAGTTTAAAACAGAACACACACACACACACACATTCATGCAGTTTAAAATTGATCTTGCTGCTTAGTATATCTAGCTAATAAGAGTTAATGGATATAGTAAAACAATCATTCTAACAATCACAGCATGATGTTTTTTCAATCTACATCTAATAATTTCATTATTGTGATATGTATATCCAGCACATAGCAGCATTAAATGGACACGAAGAGTGTGTAAAAGTGTTACTTAACCATGCATGCAATATACATGCAAAAGGTATACTATACTCTTATACCCTTTATATCTAATTCCCTTCGCATGTTCTTCAATATATACACCTGTGATGGAGACTTAGTAGCATGGGATGCTAAATCCCGCTTTGAATAGTATGGATTTAATGGGATATTTAAGTGTATTTGTTCTTCACCTCAACAACTAGTTTTTGGGACAGGATTATCCATCCCACTTAGATGCTCATCAACTTGGCACTGATGAAGTGCTTTATTCCTCTTGTAAATTTTGGCAGACATAAATGGCAACACTGCATTGTGGGACGCCATAGCTTCAAAGCGTCACTCAATATTCAGAATCCTGTACCAGCTTGCTGTGCTCTCGGATCCACACACAGCAGGTGATCTTCTTTGTAAAGCAGCAAAGAGAAATGACCTAACAGTGATGAGTGAGCTTTTAAAACAAGGCTTGAACATAGAGTCCAAAGATCACCATGGTTCAACGCCAATGCAAGTTGCCTTGCAAGAGAATCATTTGGAAATGATTCAATTGCTTTTCATGAATGGCTCAGATGTTGTTTCTGCTCTCAATGATAAACATGAAGGAGGGCAAGACAATATTTTGGGAACATATAATAATAACAATAGGCAAATCCCTTCAAGAGTTAGCATATTTAGAGGCAATCCTATATTGAGAAGACAACAAGGTTGCATTGAACCTGGCAAGATGATAAAGTTCCCTCAGTCAATAGAGGAGCTTAAGAGCATTGCAGGTAAAAAAAGACTCCTTAAATTATTACTTTCCATCCCAAGAGGGGTTTGCTTTGATTTTAAATGAAAGACTTCAATTCACATTGTTTCACAAATTTATAATTCTTTTTCCAAACAATTTTATTGACTGGGATTTTCATCAGTGATGGTAGTTTTCAATACCAATTATTAAAGGAAGTATTTTAGGAAAACTTGCACATATTGTCATAAATAACTAATAGTTTTCAATACCAATTATTAAAGGAAGTATTTTAGGAAAACTTGCACATATTGTCATAAATAACTAATAGTTTTCAATACCAATTATTAAAGGAAGTATTTTAGAAAAACTTGCACATATTGTCATAAATAACTAATTTAATTAACTCTCTCAATTTATGTAACTTAATTATCCAACTCCTACTTTTAAGACCGAATGGAATAACAATTTAAAATGAGGTATCAGAGATAATATGTCTTGTTTGATATGTAGGTGAAAGATTTGGGTTCGATGCAAAAGATGCGATGGTGACTGATGAAGGAGGAGCAGAACTAGAATCTATTGATTTGATCAGAGATAATGATAAGCTTTTTATTGTTGAATAGTCATAGCATTGTATGTAGTGTAAACTAGGAAACGCCACATGTTTGAGGAATGTTCAGGGATTTCCCTATCTACTTCCAAACACAACTGTAAATATATCATATTTTGGTGTTTTGTTAATTTGCATAGCTGGATTAAAAAAAAAAATCTCATGTCAAATACAATTTATTGTAACTGTAATTAATTTATTGTTGCTCTTGTTTATCTTTTAATTTATTTTTGATTTTTGATGTTGATAGGGGCATAGGGCACATTATTGACTCATACTGATAGATCATAATATTAATTAATTGACTTTATGACAGCTCTGGTTTTAGTGAGATAGGAGTATGCTTTATCATTATTATAAATTTTTTTTTTTCAAGTAATGATGAAAGGGGACACCTTTTTTATTAGATTTGTTTCAGACATATTTTATTGTAGTCTTTGTACAAAAGCTGGGTTCCATTGCCCCTAATTCAATTAAGTGAGCACATTTATTTTTAATATATTGTATTTTCATATCCTAATTAAATTTGACTATACTCAAATCCAACCTAATAATATTAAAATTCATATATAATTATTACATATAAAGAATAGTTATGTTCTAATGGCTTTATATGGTGGTCATCTAATCATTATGTGGGGGACAAATGCTAAAAATAAATAGAAGATATTTAATACGTTTGAAGCATGGTTATATGTTTAAATATTATGAATGGAAAAAAAATATAAAGCTAATAATCAAAATAATCACACTCTATTACCAAACCAAACTTCCTTAGCAGTTAGTGAACATGGTCCTAAGACAAAGACAAGATTAAAGATCCATTTGGTACCCAAAATGACACATAAAATAAAAAATTTTGTTTGTAAATAAAGAAATGAATCTGATATATATTTTTATCTTGTAAAAGTTATAAAAAAAAAATTTAAAACGTTAAACAATGATTACAAAGCATATAACACATTGCTCAGAATTGAAGAAATGTAAATCCCATTCCTTTGCCAGGCTAAACGGGTCTTAAGTTACAAGATAAATGTTATTGATTTCTTGAAAGATAAAAGTTCAATTTAATAAGTGTAGTTTTCCTTTTATATTACAAGCAAAGGTACTACAGTAACACCAACAGTTTTTTTTTTTTAAACTAATTGAGAGAGTGGGAATCAAAAGGCATCAATAACTGTCGAATGTCTTTCATCAGAAAATACATGTGTCGTTTATTTGTTTGTCCCAAAAAAGTTTTAACTTGCAGGCTTCAGCCAGCTAATTTGGCAAGCAGCTCTGTAACATAAATAGAAATATATTGCTCGCATCCTATACGTGAGAGCTAGTTAAAAAAATTAATTTATCTATCATATTTCTCATTTTTCTTAAAGTTAATTTATCTAACTCATAAACCGGTATACTACCCCCAATCCTTAATGTAAAAGTTAAATGACTAATTTAAAAATATTTTAAAAAATAAGTTAAATTAGCTATTTATAACAAATAGGTGTGAACTTTTTTAAACTATCATCTTTAATAATGTTCATTGGAACTACCCCTTGATAGGAACTTCTCACAATCCATAGGGATATCTTGGGAAAAAATTATAAATTTAGGAAACAAAGTAGATTAAAATCCTATATTTAGGAGCAAATCTAATATCTCAACTAACTTTTATATTAAAGACAGGGAAAGTGGGAATAGTATAATCTAATGTTAGAGATATTTAAGAGAAATCATGTTACATTTCATGAGATCTTTTGACCGTTAATTTAATCTTATCTTAACCGTTGTCTTGTATTAAAAAAATAGAATTGTATCAGTGAAGCCTTTTATGCGTGTGGAATTATGGTCCATACCAGAATGACCCTTATCTGGAATCATTGGGAACATGTCTTGGCAATATATATAACATTGCAAGCAAATGAAGGCCCTTTAGTTTAATGCCAAGAATAGAATGTTGGGTCCTAAAGGAGAAATCAGAATCTGCATCGCAATATGTAAAATAATCCCACTACACAGAACCCTATCATTCACTTCTTTATTCAAGGAACCAAATTAAATTACATAAAAAAATTAAGGCAAAAAATAATAGAAACAAAAGAAACAGAACCAAAATAGACTATGTACGTATAACTATCTTTAGGACTATAAAACCAAAAAGGTGCACTGTGAGGCATGTTGCTTAAAACAGGGGGAGAAGAGAGAAATGATTAAAGAAGCCAAACAAAAGCACTCAGATCAAAAGGAGAACCATATCAAAATTGAAGAATGAGAAGCAGAATCTTGGTCAAATTTTTCAAACTTTCATACCCTGAAAACGCAATCTAATGTATCATTAGCTTACAGATTGTTGATTTCGCCGAGCCCCCGAGCTAAAGAGCAATGAACAAGGTGAAAATAAAAATAGAGTCAGGGAAATTGGAAAAGATCTTACTATGTATCACTCGTCATGCTGATTTATGCCTTGCCATGTGATTATATCTCCCCAAGACTTCCATTTTCTTTTTCCTTTTGTTTTCTCTTTCCTTGTTTTTCCCCCTGCTGTGTACCAATAATATCGTTTAACCGACATATGAGAACTAAACCGTTTCGAAGTGTAGAGATCATACAAGTGAGCTTTACTTATCCTGACAAATATTTTTTTTATGCATAATGGAATTGAATCCCTAACAACATGTTTAGGACACCCAACAATCTACTTTGCGGTCCTCCTTCCATATCTTTATTACCAGCTCGTTTCACAATAAAAACAGCAGATTCCCAATCATCCCCTCCACTCTATAGGAAACACCCATGATTGCACCCAACAGGACCTTTCACCTTAGCAACCTGAGCTCCTAAGCTACCCACTTTTTTGATTGCTTCAAACTCTCTTTTCTTGATCTCATAATTATATATATACCCTTCAGTCTCTATCACCTTTCCCTCAAACCACACCCCTTTTTTCCTAAATCTTCCACGATGGGTTCTTCATGCACCAACTCTTCTGTCAATGGCTTCTACAGCTTTCTTAACCAGGGACTCGTTGAGCTTCACCAATCCTTCCTCTCAAATAATTTCATGTCAGTCCAATTTCTTTCTGGGGTCCTCTCATACCTCCAATCATTTCATTCCCAACTGACCATTTTAGTCCAAAAGCTTCGCTTGCCTGTTGGAGGAAAATGGTTGGATGAATACATGGACGAAAGCTCAAGGCTCTGGATCTCTGTCATGTTCTCAAGTTGCCATTTCTTTCGAATGGAAAACTTTCATTCTTCTGGCGCT